>NC_028456.1:3814194-3919262 GCF_000263155.2 Setaria italica | reverse complement strand
TGGGTCTAAAGTTATTTTGAACTTTTTACGCGACTTGTGGGTAAAGATGTGCCACCTTCTGCAGAGTGTAAAACTGATCGATCAGCCGTGCTCACGGTTAAGAGCGGCCTGGACCCTCACATGATAATATTATCGGAAGATGGATTTAAATTGTTGTCATTTCATGCATATGTTGTTTACTTTATTTATGATCATGTTTAATTTCGGGTGGTATAAACTTATATTTAGTTAATTGCTAATAAAACTTGACCAACTTAATTAAAAGCTGATGCTAGTTAAGGCTTAGCCATACCTTGAATTGCCTTACACTATACTATTCCTCACGACTTGTTGAGTACCAACCATAAGTGTACTCACCCTTGCAAAACCGCTGTTCAGACGAAGCCAATTTGGAGGAGTATCTGCACGACTTTGAGGAGTTCTAGGTGTACGGTTCTTCAGTCAGCTGTCTGTGGTGTCTTCGTCGTCTTTGGCGTTCCGCTGCGTAATAAATTAGGCTTATGTTTTATTGAGACTTTCGGTCATATAATAATGTTTAATACTCCCTTTATTCGTTTTAGCACTGTCTTTGTTATTCACTATTGTCATACATGTGTGTAACTTGATTCTGGTGCACATGTATTGAAAGGACTCGATTTTGTCCTTAAAATCGGGTGTGACATATATTTAAAATATAGTACAATAGAAATTAATGTTAATAACATGACCAGAAGGAGTAAAAACCCCTGCAGTGTGTCTTTGCTATGCTTACTGTATAAATCCTTTCCCACTTGAAATATTTTCTTACCATGTGATGAAAAAACATGTTTGAACAACTTTGAGTTCGAAATGGTACAGAGCATTGATATTGTTAGTTTAGGTAGCAAGACTTCTGTCAGTAAATATTCTTGTAAAGTGTGAAATTCTGAATATGTGGAACTTCTGGTACAGGGGATAATGGGAGCCTGTGGTTCTGGGACTGGAAGAGTGGTCATAACTTTCATCAGGATCAGACTACAGCGCAGGCTGGAAAGTATTGCAACCCATGAAGCATGGCTAGTAATAGGAAGAATGCTAGTGTCAGTGGCTATACTTGCTTAAATCACAGTTAGTTCTTGTTTAAATGTTAGCCAAATTTCCCTGCAAGTCCAGAGTCTAGGCCTTTGGTAGATTATCATATGATTGCTCAAACTGGATTTCCTGGGGTTTTTCTCATTACTGGTATCTCCAATTTGCAGGATCATTGGCGAGTGAGGCATGCATATATGCCCTCTCTTACGATGCCAGCGGGTCAAGGCTTGTGACCTGCGAGGCGGACAAAACTATAAAGATGTGGAGAGAGGATTTAACAACGACGCCGGAGACCCATCCCATCAACTTCAAGCCACCGAAGGACATCCGGCGATACTGATCGTTTAACCGTAAGTCGCGTGTTGCAGGATTGTTGTTGGTGCCTTAATTCCACCTGACCTGTCATTTCATTTTGGCGAGCCCAGTTGAAATTTAAGCATATATTTTTCTTACGCCAGGATGGCTGGAAGAGGCCAGCAGAGTATGGAGGGTATTGTCCATGCGGGGGATGATTCTTTTTAGCCTTCACGCACGTCCCTACGTGCTTGCTGCCAGGCAGTGCGTGATGGTCCTTAATTAGTGGTTGGTCGTGCCGCCGCCGGTGCCGCCATGATCAGCAGCGACCGTTGCTGATGATGCGCACCTAGCTAGTCAACAAATTAGAGCAGGGCTGCTACCGGCATTGGCAAAGGCCAATTGGGAATCTTTTTCTTCCACGTGCAGTATAACGTAATTAGCTCAGTTATGTGCGGTGGTTTAAAGACAGATACAACCACGTATACCTGTGCAATTGCATGTGGCTTCTTAATTATTCCACCTTTGCTATTTTGGGAAAGCTTTGACGTCCGTGCCGGTACGGCGCTGGACTGACACTCTCTCCTATCAGACGTGAGGCCGTGCGTCATCCAAGAGCCGGCACGACAAATGCGCTTAGCTACCAGACAAATCTAATTATATAGTAAACATGTTGATTTAAAGTTTTAAGATGAGATTCTTTTGTCGACGAATCTTTGATATGAGATTCTCAACAATCATCATGCAGGATGCATCCAATTTCCAAAGAATAAAGTAAAGAAACATAGATTATGAGATATGTTGGGACACATGGAGCTATGCTAGGTAAAGGCTTTCTGTAGTTTCTAGGGCTCGTATCACGAAACCAAACATGTTGCCAAGTTCAACAAAGTAGTCATGTTAAAAGAAACCCTTTAAGAAAACACCCTTCTTGCCAATTTTTAGTGAACACCAAATATCATACGCTTTTGCTCGTGCCAATGTCAAAGATTGATGTGCATCTCATTCGAAAGCTAAAACTTTGCTACTAACGCTAGACATTCTGCACCGATTTTAGCATTTGGGGACCGTAAAAGTAGGACGTTGGAATTAAGTTGAGTACTGAAAATTAGACATTTTGCATCCATAAGTGTAAATTCTTCTGTACCTCTTTTTATTTATTTTGCAGGAATTAGGATCTACTTCTCCTTCTAAAATTTAAAATGTTAAAATGTTTTAGTTTTGTCATAAGTCAAATTTATCTACCTTTAATTAAGCTTAATAGAAAAATATATTAACTAATAAGTACAATACTAAATAAATGGATTATCATGATACTCCCTCCAAACTGGTCATTGTAGTTTGTTTTAAGTCAAACATTCTTAATTTTGACCAAATATATAGATAAAAATATTAAAGTTTATGACATCAAATAGATTTATTATGAAAATATATCTCATGATGAATCTAATGACACTTACTACGTACCATAAACATTTGTAGTTTTTTGTATAAACTTGATCAAACTTTAAAAAGTTTGACTTTGGACAAGTCTGAAATGACTTGTTTTTTGGATAGAGTGAATATGCTTCATAGTGGATTTAATGAGACTAAACTGTTGTTGTAGATGATGGTATATTTTATATGAACTTGTTAAAAAGTTTGAGAAAATTTGACTTCGGATAAAACTAAAATATGAATGGAAAGGGTAACTATCACGTTTTTGCTACAAATTAACCACGGAGATCCTGATCACCAAGATCCCTAGTCTGAGGAAGGCTCCATCTTTTGTCTTGATGCACATGTCCTGCCGGCAACAATTTGGCCTTTGCCTAGCATCTTTTGTTTACAACGTATGGCACTGTACCACCACGATTGCTACTGCTACCCCTCAATCATAGGAGCCTGGTCATTGATTACGAGGGTATTATGAGGCTTCATATTTACTTAGCAGTCGAGTTGTGACACTAAGTACTTGATTATTAACAAATATCCGCCTACTTAATTTGTCCTTTAGGCCACTCCAACTTCCAAGCGGTGCTCAAATGAATGTTGAGTGCACATATTGCTATAGTCCTGTTTTTTTTAAAAAAAAAATATCAGAAGTGGCGTGGCAGAGGAGACTCGGTGTCTCATGTGTCAGACATCGGCCATCTAAAACTTTCAAGAGATCAGGGCTGTAAAATTATAAAATATGTACATGTTTACATTATCATCTCACATCTATCTCTATTTGTACAGAGGACCCCCAGTACTGACGCTGACGTAAAGATTATGCATTTATGCATTGCAAAAGATTTGTTCAAGCTTTCCTTTAAAGAAAAGAGAGAGTTGTTCTAGCTCTGCCACTGATGTGCTACCCCTCAATCATAGGAGCATGGGCCATACAAAGGGAATATCGCCAGATGAATGGCTACAAATTTGTAGGAGAAATAAAACCATCTCATAATCTTAGATGCTGTGTTATATCAGTATGAAGCATCCAACGTAGATCTCAAAAATAGCTATCTGATAAACTGCAAATGATATTTGTTTGAGACTTGTTTCTTTATGTTTGTTGGACTTTGAGATCGATTCATTACATTGAGGGGGGGGGGGGGGGGGGGGGGGGGGGGGGGGGAAAAAATTTTTTTGTTTAAAGGGGGCCCCCCCCCCAAAAATTTTATTTGTGGGACATACGGAGATTCACATATTTAGCCTGACTGCATCCTCAGCTCTAAAATTAATACTATATCGTCAGCCTGAGGGCGTCGATGTGTTAAAAAGAAGCAAAAAAAAAAACCAACTATACACAACCATGTTAAATCTCAGTGGATGAAAATATGGGCGGTACTTTATTTATTTGATATTTATTCCCGAGAAAAAGAAACAAATAATTATGTAACAAACACTTATTTTTTGAGTAGCAAGAATTGAGGCGCATTTGCAGCTCAGTCCTTTGTTGTGGGATTTATCAGGCGCTTTACGGCCAAAATGATACTATAGCCTGACGGCAACACCGGAACTTCTAACATATGTTTTACCGAATGTACGATTGCTATATAGCGCCACAATTATAAAACAGGGAACAAGTGGATGAGTGCAGAGTAGGAAGAACATAAACCTAGCATATTTTGGAAACCTAAGGACTGGATATGGAAAATCCATGATTTATCCTAGCTAGCAGGAAATGGATACTCAAATTAAAGTGAGTAAACAAAATTTCATACTAGATCTCGTAATTCCAATAGAATTATATGGAGTGCCCAAATTCGATGAAAGCCATACGCCCATATATGCGTCTTGGAGGGTGGTCATTCCTATCTTTCGAGATCCACATCCCACCTAAATATATGGGTCCAAAGCCCAAAAAATAAAGCTATTCATTTTTAGCCTTTATAAAAACGGAAGTAAATATCCAATAAATATGTATAGCGTGCATCTTGGGAATAAATATCCAATAAATAAAATGTCGCCCATGTTTTCATGGATCAGCACATGAAGTATGAAGCTTCTTATGAGCATGTACAGCACACGCACCTATGAACTTACTTATGATCCATCGTACAAACTATTTGAATTTCTAGTACCCATGCTAATGTTTGCAACACCCTGGAAGCATCCTACCAAGTACCAACATCAATCTTACTGGCATGGAACACCTTGGAAAGACGCAAGATTGCTTCGCCACTTGCCGGTACAACTCTCACGTTCTCATCGTGGTGCACTGTATCTGCATCTGTCCTGCATCTCTCCACCATCTGCACCTGATCAAGATGGCAGAACAAGAACAGAGCAACCCACGAGATCTCCCCCACCATTTCTTTTGGGTCGCAAGGACGAGGCGGCTAGCCGGCTACCAAAGAAAAGCCAGAGTTGTCTTGTGCGTATCCATGTGGCTGTCAGCAATTGCGTAAGAACGTGCTCTCTCCTCACCAACCAAAAAGCCAACCAGAGTCCTCCCTTCGCTGGCTGCTAGTATTTTAGTAGCGCCTCACGCACACTGGCCTCCTCCCACTCGTGGCCACTCCTCTTCATCCACGGTGACACAGTGAGAGAGAGAGGTAGCAAGCTAGAGGGCGTCGACAATGGAGAGGATGCTGGCGAGGCTCGTGCGCAGGAGGTCGCTCCTCCACCAGGGAGCGGCGGCGGCGTCAATGGAGCTGGCCAGCGCAGGCGGCTCGCCGTCGCTCTTCTCCACGCAGCAGCAGCAAGCGGCCGCCGCGGATCCCGGCGTCCTGCCGGCCGGGCTCAACATCAGGGACTCCGCGTCCCAGGTGACAATCTTCGTTTTATCTCCTTCAAGATTCTTATCTTCTGATGATGGTTAGCGTTCTTGTTTGCAATCCATCTCTGTTTTTCATATGCGGAAAGAAAATGGTAGGATGGATGAACTCGCAGGGCGTGAACTCTTGAAGTTCATTTCTCCTTATCCATTCATGTGTGTTGCCAGTTAAATGCGCAGTACTAGTTATTTACGCTTCTTTGCATCTGTGTCTGTCACCATGTAAAGAACAATATCTTTGTTCAGAAGATGATTACTTGTTCTTTCTTACTTGGCAACATTGTCAAAGGTTCCATGATCTCCCTACCATGTTTATTGACTGACGGTTCGTTAATTTGTCCAGCTGATTGGAAGGACACCAATGGTCTACCTGAACAAGGTCACCGAGGGATGCGGCGCCCGGATCGCGGCCAAGCTCGAGTTCCTGCAGCCGTCCTTCAGCGTCAAAGACAGGTAACTCCATTCAGTCTACTGGTATCTTCAGGTGCCAGCCACCGCCATTAACAAAACCTATTGTCTATTTGTTTGTGGTCTTGATACTAATTCCTCCTCACATGTCACACCTCAGTTCGTCGCGTAATTTAATGTGTTGGATATTGTCAGTATCATGTGAGGCAGACATACATGCATGCTGGTGTCATGATAATGATGATCATAAATAATATCCTGGAAAGGTTAGCTGTTTGGTTGGTTCTCCTCTTCACTATCCTAAATAGAAATAAAAAGGTTGGATGTCGCTTTCGACCGATAACCGAACAAGGGACCTCAAATCTTCTGTATGTCCCAAAGTGGAGAAATAGGCCTCTTTAATATGTATAGAGGGATCCTCAAAGTCCAGATTCATTTACATCCAGATTCACTTACAAATGCTAACTTGTAAGCTACTAGCCTCCATCAGTTGGAGTAGGCACACACACATATGACCATCTACTACAGGCTTTTCTTTTAAGCCAACTGATGAAACTTTCGAAGATGCAAAATTTGACTCCCCATTTCGACGCTATGTTTAATAATCTCAACAGTAAACTGAGTTTCAAGGGTTAATGTTGTTATGCGTATTTAACTGAACAAGTGATTCAGACAGATGCAACTTCTTGTCCTCAAGTACACTGAAGGAGGCTGTGTAGAGTTATTCACCACAAATGGGAATGGGAATGCATGAAGAGATAAAGAGAGAACCCAACGTGTGGTGTAGAAAGACTATACCGAATGAATGTATTCAAGAATGCAAAAACGATGGATGGTGACTTTTTGGATTTAACTGGAATCAATGGGTTATGATCGGGGGCCGATATCTAGTGGCTGGAGTTGTAATACTAACGATAACTCCCAAGAATAGTGCCTGATGCAGAAACAAAATGCTAACTTGTTACCACCCATATCCCAAAAATCAATCTGGAATTGCTTGTTCGTTTTTTTATATATCTCTGGAAACTTATATGTTCATTGAAATTTTGCATTTTCTCTAAAAGTAGTGGCTGTATGTATCCTCCTTTTTATCTGGTGCTGTAGTTCATGAGAAACTTTTTAACGGTCATGTTGGCATAACTCTGACATGTGGTCCATGGTTGACTGGTGCGGCGCCTATATTTATATGTTTATTCATCACAAATTAGTGCAGTCATGTGGTAAGAGCAAAATCATTTGATGTCAACATAGATGTCTATACATAATTAATGTGAATCCATGATTAATAATTGGTCAGAGTGATATTTATTTCTGGAAATTAGACTGATCTTGATATTCTTTTCGGGTGTGCTGTGATCCAGACCAGCAATTTCAATGTTGGAAGATGCTGAAAAGAAAGGGTTGATCACTCCAGGAAAGGTCAGTCCTCTACTAAAGCATTAACTTGATTGCACAACGAAATGACATTTCAATGGAAAGAACATTGAGTGCTAGGAAGAAATCATTTTCAGTCCATGACCTCAACAATGCTAGCAAATTCTTTCAGTGCACCTGTTTGGTGATTTCGAGCTTTGATAAGTTACACCTACATCTGGATTATGAATTATGACTAATCCTAAATCACTCCCCTTGAACAGACAACACTGATCGAGCCCACATCAGGGAACATGGGCATTGGCTTGGCGTTCATGGCTGCCCTAAAAGGGTATGAACTCGTTCTTACAATGCCCTCCTACACCAGTCTTGAGAGGAGGGTGACCATGAGAGCCTTCGGTGCAAATCTGGTCCTTACCGACCCAACAAAAGGGATGGGTGGAACAGTGAGAAAAGCAACAGAGCTTTATGAGAAACATCCTAGTGCATACATGCTTCAACAGTTCCAGAATCCTGCTAATGTCAAGGTAGTCTCCCTTGCTTGTTGTTTAACCAAGCTCAGTGTCCGAGTGCGATACTGGTCGTTATTGTCTACCAAATGAGTTCATCCAAGTAGTTTATCTGGGAAAAGGAGTGCTGTATATGTCCAAAACATTGCCTGCTTTTGACCCATCAGTCTCACTTTGTAGGGTACTACCCACTCCATGATGTTTCTTATGAGTGAAGTTACTAAATTTGGCAGATACACTATGAGACAACTGGTCCAGAAATATGGGAGGATACACTTGGACAGGTTGATATTTTCGTCATGGGGATTGGGAGTGGTGGCACTGTCACGGGTGTCGGCAAATACCTCAAGGAGAAGAACCCCAACGCGAAGGTAATATCATAGAACGGACAGAACAAAAAACCTTAATACCCGCAAAGAAAAAAAAAACCCTTATAGATGTTCATGTGGTGTTGTTTCTGAAAATTGTATTCAGTTATGTTGTAAATTCATGGCATGTGCATGGAAACTTGCAGATCTATGGAGTTGAACCTGCTGAAGCAAATGTTCTGAATGGTGGAAAGCCAGGTGAGTTTGGCATTTTGTAAAAGAATTACTTACTCACACTATGTATCATTTTTTATTTCTGTTAATATTGTCTACGGAACCTAATTGCAGGACCTCACCTAATCACTGGAAATGGCGTAGGATTCAAGCCAGATATTTTGGATATGGATGTCATGGAAAAGGTTCTTGAGGTAATGCTGAAACAATTTGGCGTCAATGCTCTTTATTCAGCAAAAATACTAT
The DNA here is from genome assembly GCF_000263155.2 of Setaria italica. Taxonomy (NCBI): domain Eukaryota; kingdom Viridiplantae; phylum Streptophyta; class Magnoliopsida; order Poales; family Poaceae; genus Setaria; species Setaria italica. The sequence continues at coordinate 3,910,596 of NC_028456.1, read as the reverse complement.
GTAATTATGTAATGCTAACTGGATTGGGCGAATGACAGGTGAAAAGTGAGGATGCTGTTAAGATGGCTCGAGAATTAGCAGTTAAGGAGGGTCTTTTGGTAAGTGACATGAAAACATAAGTAGTGTTCTCTTAAAAAAGAATACAGCAATTACAAAGACATAAATAAAACATTCAAAATTTAGAACTTGCTCCTGATGTGGCTAATGTGGAATTTAGTATGTGCTAGGATTGTCAGTAGTGCTTTAATGTGTTTCTCGGAAGGTTTTTAATTTTTCTTACTTTCTAAAGGATTCTACAGGAATGTTATCTTTTTATTAAACAGTATATTCAGTAATCAATGTAGAAGTGCTTACGCTAGTTTCTAAAATGAAAATGAAAAACCATATTTCCGCCTTTCTAATTAAAAGGTGAAGTTTTATGGTCATGAAACCGCCCTAGGTTCTCAAGATCTAAGAGTTAGCATATTAATTGAACCCAGTTCGAAGGTAGAGTTTTGGAGGTGACATGGCAGAACGCGGATTCTGCATTATGAACCAATTTTAAAATAAAGATCGGTGCATATTGTTTAATGAATGTTGAACTTGTTAAATGTTTGCAGGTTGGGATATCATCAGGAGCGAACACCGTTGCTGCTATTGAACTAGCAAAGAAGCCAGAAAACAAAGGAAAACTCATTGTGGTATGTCACACATTTGGAATCTTTTTTACATTGCCCTACAATGTTAGAATGGAGACATTCCAGAATACTGACTAGTGAACCATTGGTACAGACTGTTCTTCCAAGTCTTGGGGAGAGGTACTTGTCGTCTGCACTGTTCGATGAGTTGAGAAAGGAGGCTGAAGCCATGGAACCAGTGCCAGTAGACTAATCTCACCAATCAAACAGAGTACTGGATATTTGGTGCATAATAAACTTCCCAGCAACCATGTTGCAATTGCCAGCTGTACTTCAATTCTTCTCATCAAAATTGTACTTTCAGTCCCCCTAAAAAACTCTCCTTAAAAAAAAGGTTGTACTTTAAGTCTGTCATGTGCAGACCTTGTGAAAAAAAGAGCAAAAATAACAATGAAAATGTTTAGCAAGAGCAATTTTAGTCTCTGGACATTTGTGATGGTCATTTCTGGGCTTCTGGGTTATTACAGGTCATAGTCCTAACCAGCATATGTGTTGATGCAACCAAGTAGTAGTACTCACAACAGCAGGTGACTTTATAGCACGTAATGTGAAGTTTGGACCTTGGAGACAAGACATCAATACTCTCATTAACGAATATAGCAGGATTTCAACATTGCATTATACATGTATATTGAATACCTGTAACTTGTAAAGTCCTCACCATGCAATTCCTACATCAAATTTGTCAGGTAAGTTGATCTTTTTGCAACTAGAGATGAAATCCTCAGTGTGAAAGGGCCACTTCCTCTTGAGGATCATATTGCTCCTAATGTCAACCTACACTGCCATGACAAATAAATGCTAGATGAGCAGCCTAAACTAGAAGATCAGAAAGCATGTAAATGTTGTGGCATAATCCTGCCATCTGGCACCATTCTTTTGTAAAGAAGCCCTAAAAAACTGCAGATGATTAAACAATAAAGATAAATGGGCACTGTTATGCCCTTTGATGCAAGTTCTTTTCAATATAAGGCTTGTAAGGTTTCAATTTAGTTCTTATTAAACAAAGAAACTCAACAGAAGAAATGTGTATTTTGGATTTTTTTAGATACTTTCAAATTGGGAATTGACTGTAGTGAACTAATGCTGATATTCATCTGATGAACACTATATCAACAAAGCTCGGGATTTGCTCCAGATGGTCATGAACCATGGAATCTGCTTTAGCACGGATTTCTCTACAAGTCCAGGTGTTTGAAGAGTTAATGAATTAAAAGAATGCTCAATATAAACAGAGGAATGCAAATATGCCCACAGTGACATAAGATGTTAAACGATTCAAGACCAGGCAGTCGCAAGATCAAAAGAGGGGAAATAATTTGTTCAAGTTCGATGCTAAAACTTTCAGGCAGGTAAAATCTTGTAGCAGATAATTTGTTCGTGTCCGGCACTAAAACTTTCAGGGCAATACACAAGTTTTATTGCTCTCAGCCCCACTTTCATTTGGGAGCAAGGTTTTTTTTTTCCCCTTACCCCTCCCTTACCAGAAAAATAATTGTACCCATGCTACTAATTATTTCAGCACTGAAACTAGAAACTCGAATTTGGTTGAACACAGTAACAAATCATCTCTTCTTTGATGCCACTACCAATCAATCTGTGCAGTTTTTGCCTAGCAATTGTGATCTTCTGCATTGACCTATCAATGTTGTAGCTTCAGGGCACTGTGTTGAGTGCTTGTCCTTAGCTCCATAGCATTGTGTGAAGCATTTCAAAACAATATAAAATCCCATAATGCGTACATGGCCATAGAATCTCGAGTCCCAGCTGCTGCCGGCATTTTCCCCTTCCACCCTGCAGTGCCCCTCGGGGATCTGCCGGGACTCCCGCTTCTACGCGACCTGGATCCCCCGTCAGAACAATCAGCCTATGGACCATCGGAACCCGGTCCTCCATCGCGGTCAGCAAACGACGGCATTTGCGAGGCGTCCCATCAAATCAAGAAATCTGCGGCGGCGGCGGCGGCGGCGGCGGCGGCGAGCTGACCTGAAGACGACGACATCGCCGCGGGAGAGGTCGTAGCAGGCTGTGAGACCTGACTGGTGTCTGAATCGGAGAAGCGAAGTGGAGTAATTCTGAAGAAAGGCGTTTCCTGAGAGCGTTGGCGGGTTTTGAAAATGAACTGGGTATGTATAGTTTATTACCGTCGATTAGGAAATCGGACGGCTACCATTGTACCAGTTACCTTTCTATTGTGATATAACGGTTTGAAATGTAAAACCATTTTGACCTGCCGCTGTGGAAAGCATCGAGAAGTTGAACCCTATTTTGCTTGTTCCTTTTATTTCGGATACTTATTTTACTCTTCCATAAGACGTAGTTATTTTTTTTATTTCTACCGGTAATTGTTCATTGTTAGTCATAGTTCTTGTTGGATTCATCTTGGATCTTGACACAGAAGGCAGCGGTGGTCCACCAGCCCGACTTAGCCGTGGGCTTGATAGTGCCCTTGAGTTTGCAGAGCTGGTAACAATAGTCGCGATGCTACCAGGAGGCTAGTGGCAAGGGTGGCACTGCAATTAGAGATACAATCACGCCTGTGCTATGGCCATGTCTGAGAGACGACAGAGATAAACAGGTTTCTGGACTAGAGCATGATATACATAATTCAATAATGAACTGTTGGAATTTTTTTAAGAAAAAGTCACTTTGATTTTGAGCTTCCACAATGATTTTGTTGAAAAAAAAAGCTTAGTTGTTTATTCAGATTAACTTGGTCCCTCTACGCCGACGCGGAGCAACAGGGGTGCAAGGGTCTACTCCTATTTTATTCTACTAATTACTACATATGAAAGGAGGTGGGCTCGGTGGCCAGCCAAGCTGGCCACGTCGGCCGAAATTCTTTCGGCTACCATCCAATGGCTAGTGGTTTAGAAGTGTCCAATAAGATCCTCGCATTATCAAAAAATCATCCTTCACTTCAAAAATATTACTAGGCATTTTTTTTAAGGCCATTCGGCGCTTCTGCTATATATTACTACATATGAAATCTGGTGGGCTCGGCAACCAGTCAAGCTAGCCACGTCGGCCGTCGAATGGGCCTCCAACGGCCAGTAGATTAGCCATGCTCAAGGCATTTTGCGTTAAGGTCCTCCCATTATCAAAAAATCATCATGCACTTCCAAATACGTTAGTAACCATTTTGCGTTAAGATCCTCACATTATCAAGAAATCATCCCATGCTTCCAAATATATAACTATAGAATGGCCATCCAATGGCTAGTGGTATAGAAGTGTCCAATAAAATCCTCGCATTATCAAGAAATCATCCCATGCTTCCAAATATATTTCAGCCTAATTTCTTTCGGTTGTCGAATGGCCATCCAATAGCTAGGGGCTTAGCAGTGCCCAAGGCATTTTGTGTTAAGATCCTCGTATTATCAAGAAATCATCATACACTTCCAAATATATTACTAGATATTTTACATTAAGATCCTCGCATTATCAAGAAATCATCTGCGCTTCCAAATATATTACTATAGAATAGCCATTGGCTTGGAAATGCGTAAGGCATTTTGCGTTAAGGTTCTCAGATTATCAAAAAATCATTATGCGCTTCCAAATATACATCCCGCACTTCCAAATATAAGTGTCACTTCTCGTTCGCCCTAGAACCCTCTCGACCCCAACCTCTTCTCCATAGTGAAGAAAAAAACCTCATCCTCCCTCTCTTCTCTTCCCCTTTACTCCGATCGACACCGCTTTCGTCGCCGGTGGCGTAATGCTCAACGGTGCGCGCAAGGGATCTAGCTGGCCACGTGGGTAGATGACGGCGGCGGTGCACGAGAGGTGCAACGGCGGGTGCACAACGATGGCGCGCCCCTCCAGGCCTTGCGTTCTGCCGCGCCTGACCTCCTCTGCACGCGCGACCGTGATGCATCCACAAGGTAAAAGTTAGTCCTTGTATTAGAATTGTGCCTTCTAGCACATATATTTTCTCTTCTTGGTCAAAGCTATTTTGGCTTCTCAAGCTACGGGATTCAGATGGAGCGGATGTCATGTTGCCATGCAGAATGGAACCCTACATAAAAACTATTGCATCGTGAAATTGCTTCTTCTTTAGGCTGCATCATAACTAGCCATGAATAATTGACTCTGGTATATTACCGTATATCAGGATATACGAACTAAAAAAACATAGCCCTTCTATGTGCAGAACTTCTTGGACTGTTAACGTTTTGCCATATTGGAAGGAATCGGCGCTCAGATTAAGAAGCAATTGGCCAACGAAGCTGCTTTATTGTTGGGAACTCAAGCCAGTGAGATTCAAATCACCAAGGGGTAAAGCACTGGACCTCATTAAAGATTAATTTCGAAGCATCAAGTATTCATACTCCAAAATTCGGAGGTCTTGTGTTGACATCGGATTTTGGCCGATAAATCCCATCAAGCCTCGATAAGGAAAAGAATATTATGATAAGGACATGATGCGTATCGGACAAGGATTTTTAAGATTGATCTATCTGCTGGCAAGCAAGAGGTGATTAGAATAAAGAAAGCAAGGTTGGCGCCAGGGAGGAAAAAGCCCACGTGTGGAGGCAAAGTTGATCAGAGTAAAGAAGGAAAGACTACGGGCATGGGTGTTGGTCTACGTTACATGCGTTACGTAGGAGGAGTCCAATTAATCGCGCATGTGGATCGATCTTCATTAGCAACGATTCTATATGAGGAAAATTAGAGTCCATGTATTTTAATATTTTTTTTGTTTAGATATTTATTAGGCAAGTTTTGTACGGTTCACTGTCATAGCTAATCAGGAGTCTAGTTAACATCAAGGGTATAAACGAGGCTTGTAAAAGGTTATCTCTCGATCAATACACAAACACATTTATCTTTTTCAGCCTAGCGCCACCCTTAGGAGTAGGAGTAATGTAGCTTCTCGACGAGTTTCTTCTAGTAAGTGGGGCAGCATCTACTTCGATCTCCGGCAAGCTCTAAGTTCCGTCTCTACCGGTGACTTCTTCGATGAGCAGGGCTGCATCGCCTCGACCTCCAGTTCGCCTGTAAGCGTCGCCATTACCAAGTGTTCTAGGCTTTAATTATCGGGCGCATCGTTGTGGTTTTGTCTAGATCCACCTACCAGTTATCTTGCCTTGATTAAGATCTATCGGCTAACTTATCTTTTAGATCTGTTATATTGCTTTAATTGCCATATTATTAAGAGATTAATAGAGCATGCTTCAATAGTCGGTAGTTTCTTATTCTTGGCCCTTCGCAGTGCTAGCCGTCGGATCCTTAACGTCAAAGCACTACCTACGAGAACCGATGCTTCGGTTGGGTGTTATCCATATCTCTTGGTGGAAGGGTGACGTCATCGAGCCGATAGCCTAGCGTCTGAGACCTTGCTGCCACGAGCTTGTCTATTAAGTTAGTGGGCCGAAATTAATATCCTCTCACTGTGTTACCTTGTCTAAGTTCAATTACACAGCTATGACATTGATTAGGATTCCATTAGCTTAATCAGCTTGTAAGAGGTAGGCAAGAGGTCCTTGTTTGTTGTACTCTAATATTTTAGATTAATAGATTGATGTCAATGCCCTCTTATTCGTGTTACCTTGTCTAAGTTCAATTACACTTATAAAGACATTAACTAGATCTGTTAGTCTATCTGACGTGCGCATGGTTAGTGAGGGCTCCAATTATGGCCGTTGTTATTAATTCTTGCATCGGCCATTCGCTCATTGCACTTCAATACTATCATCCAGTCGACAGGCCGTCATACATCTTACTTGACCAAGGCCGTCATACATCTTACTTGACCAAGTGTTGTATCGGCTCAGCATCATGGTTTTATTAACTGGGTGATACAACATCGTCGCACACCTTGTTAGTTGAATGGTCAAACTGGCTGTCACGCCCCGAACCTCAAGAAGCTTAGGACCTGCACTGGAGTTAAGCAAATCTCCCATGCCTTCATGTGCGGCGCGCGAGAGATCGTTGGCCGATTTTTCGAGTCAACAGTTTCGTACCGCCGACTAGTGATTCTACGTTGCGCTCTCCTCGCTTCCGATGGCTAACACACAAGAGACAAGAAATTATACTGGTTCGGGAAGATCCCTACGTCCAGTCTCAGTAGGAGTCATGTTCCTTGAATCGAGTGCACTAGACTTACAACGGGCTTGCTTGCAAGCAAGCGTTTGTGCGATGTGTGGGTTCGTGTGTGTGAATGTATGCGAGCGAGCGAGAAAGAAGGCCTGGTTACCCTTATATAGGTCAGGGACCGGAAGATAATGTTTGGAGAAAGGAGGAGGTTCCCCGACCTCAAAGGTTAGGGGTCATGGCATGGTCGGAGTGGCCTTGCTCCTCGTTGCGTCACGGGGCTTCCTTGTCCTGTCCTCTTCTTCGGTCATGGGCTTCGCACACCCTATACGGTGGTTCCTATGCAACATGGGCTGCTTACGCATGGCCTAGACTGCTCCATGGCGCGCCCCCTCCTGTCCTCCAACCCCGTGGCAGTGAACGGGATGGAAGCTGTTGCTAACATCCGTACCTAGTACAAGTAGGTAGGCCTGAGGTCATCGGCCGGGGCAAGGTGTGCCACTTTCCCCATCTTTCCCTGACCTTTCCAGCGTGCTCACGGCCGCTCTATGCCGTGACACTTGACACTAGGTCCCGCCTCATCTACGGGCCTGTACTAGGCCTGGCATGGTGGCTTGACCTTGATTGCGATGGAGCATCATGACGGGGAGGGTGATAATGATGTTGGGGCATGTGAGTGCGTATGGGCCACGTGGCCTCATCCTGCAGGTCGTCCTGGGCGGTTCAAATGGTGTCAGGGAAGCCCCTGGCTTAAGGTCGGCTCCTTCCGCCGGGTCACGTCCCCACGTGGGGCGGTTAGGGAAGCCCCGTCCAGATTTAATGCTCCTAGTACGGCACCAGCTACCCTTAGTCAAGGGGTAGGCGAGGCGCTGTGGCCCCTTGCGGGCCCCTTACCCGACCTGGCTAGTGCAGTGAGTCATGTTCTTTATCTTCTGACCTGGGGAAGTTGGGAGGTGGGCCGCAGCGTTACGTGGGCCACCTCCAATATGCTTCTCATTGTTGGGCCTTTGGCCTTTTCTCGTGCAGTCATCTTAAATCCCTTTCCTAAGGGTACCCCTGGTATAGGAATCCATCACTGATAGGATTATTTTGAGGTCAAGGGCAAGTTGAGCACTAGAAATGATTTGAGAAGTTCTTAACTGAAGATTAAGGATACCATTAGTGCTTGGAGAGTAGCAAGTGTGCATCCATCCATCTCTTTGACTTGTGTAGGTCAAGTGAGAGCCTTTACTTGTTACTCTTGGTGATCGGCATCGCCTAGATGGCTTGGTGGTGGTGTTCTTGGTTTGCTCTCAAAGAGGTGACTTATGAGAAGCTTGGTTTGGAATCCGCCAATCCGAAGTGGAGAATGGATTACCACTAGTGAGCATTTGATCCTTACGCAGATCAAGGGGGAGCTATACCCTTGCGCAAGTGCTCCAATGAAGACTAGGGGAGAGTTCCGACTCAATACCTCAGGAAAAATCGGCGTTTTAAACCTCTCTTTACTATTTACTTTCTGCATTTCAATTTCCTAGAATTGCCATGCTAGTATACGGTTGGAACTGGTTGCAAACCTTTTATCCGAGTAGAATAAACACACTTTCTAAGGTTATAGGCACATGGGGTGAATAGGCTTGATGTTAGGTTTTAATTTCCACAAAAATTTGTAGAAGCCCAATTCACCTCCACCCCCTAGGCATCTTGATCCTTTCACAAACCTTGTTTGGTATAGCTTCTTGCGGCTGTGCTGCGGCTACAACGGCAGCAGCCAGATAGCAGCACTGTAGCATCTTCCTACTTGTGGTGCTCCTGAGTAGGGGAAGGGATACGAGAGTTGGGAGCGCTCGAGAGTTAGCATGTGGAACGGGATGGAGAACGGTGGACATAATAGCGTGGGCTGCTGGCTGCCGAACAGCTGGGCTGTTTTACAGCCGCAGCTGCAGCCGAGAGTTGGGAGTACCTGTTTGTCTGCAACCGCAACATAAGTGTGCACACTGCAGTGCACGAACGATATGCCGTACGTGCCAATCCTACGAGGCAAATCCTGCCCATATAAAATTCACCCCGGCCGGCCGGTCCTACGCGGTTTCAATAAAATGACCACAAAATTTTACTCCCTAATTGAATCTCATCAAACAAAACCGAAGAAGCACATGAAACGGAAGTCCGATCCGTTACAAAAGAATACATCATCATTTGTATACGATTGTTGGTGTGTGTAGTGTGTACATGTACGTGTGTCTCAAGAACCTAATCGATCATGCATCCACGGACTGATGATCAATTCTATCAACGAGGGGATGCATGGGATGATTAATCCATGGTGTGCTATGAGAGTTGCTTTTAGGTGATTGGAATTTGTGACCGGTTGCAACATCGGAAACCAATGTTTGAAACATTGGAAAACAACATTTTTGATGTTAACGTGGAAGTTACAACATTACATTTCACGTTCCATTCACCTATACAACAAAGAATAACATTTGCAATATCAAAGAACAACTTCTGCAATATCATAAGATAACATTTGCAACATAGAATACATAGCCTGAAACAATAAAAAATTCCAAACATCTAAAATATATGAGATGTTTAAAGTTAATGAGGTAGACTTAACTGAAGCGGTGTTATTATAGTATATGATGACCCGTTACTTTAATATATTTAATGAGCTAGACTTAACTGAAGCGGTGTTATTGTAGTATATGATTACCCGTTACTTTAATATATTTAATGAGCTAGAATTAACTAAAGCGGCGTTATTGTAGTATATGATTGCCCGTTACTTTTATATATAAGCCTTGCAAGCAACTGGTTCATTAATCATGACATATCGTGGTTGCTTAATTTTAGTGTTAGATTTCTTTTCCGATATTTGTTTTCAAGTAAGTTAATATTCTAAGATTTTGTATCAAAATGAATTAATTCTATGTGTTACAAATTGCTTCCGTACTAGGAAGTACTTCCTTTATCCCAAAAACAAGTCCATTCTGCAATTTAAAATTTATCCTAAAAAATAAGTCTCTATATATACTCATTTTGGCATGTGGGCATGCAGCAGCCAATTAGCATCAAATATAGCTAATAAATAGGAACAATCGAGGTTATTTTACCCCTTATTAATCTTTTATAAAATTCCTATGATGACTTGTTTTTTTACGGATCGGAGGGAGGACTCCGTACGTCTCCTTGTCTTTACACATCTTTGCCTAAACACGTAAAATTCCACATTGCGAATCATTATAGTTCAACCAATAATGAGCAAGTACTTTTCACAAAAACTAGAAATGAGCAAACAAACTAGTCAAAAATTGCAATTGTAACAAAGATTTTAATACAATTGTACTAGGCAGTAGCATGCCAAGGCAAACGGAGAAAACTATAAAAGACTGCATTATTGTCCTAAATTACTGAGACGAGACTATCAAAAGACATGACACCTATCGATTTATTCTTCCGATGATGATATCTCCAACCATTTTGCAAATTAAAATGAACCTAGTTTTTGCATAAATAGCAGGAACACCAGCCATGGAACCCTCCTTTCATACACTGGCGTCCCGTAACAGTAGCTCCAATCAGTTTCGCCTCAGTCCAACATTCGGTCTTGCACATCCACCCCTTACAGAAAGGCATCGCAGGAGATGTATAGATGCAGTTGGCTGCAAGAAAAAAGGAAGTATATATATCCACCTGTTATTGACTTGTAGTCCCCATGCCTTCTTGATCACATGAAAATGTCCATGAAACTAACAAAAATGTAAAACATTTTGAGTTTGTTCAAGGGAAAAGATGAGAAAAACCTTGTTTTTTGAACAAAAACAAAACTAGAAGACTGAACAAAAGCTAATTTATAAAAGAATCTGGACTTCTCCAAATCTATGATGGACTCAAATAATTATCGAATTAATAAGTTAGGAAACAATGAAAGAGAGATATGAGCAATACGAACCGGCCAAGGTCGCAGAAGTATGATCTGCGTGTAGCAAGAGCACTAAGAGAAGGCAGTAGTAGAGAGTAGCGTGTTTTGAACTCATCTTCTTTGACATGGACAAGGTTTGGCCAAATGGGGTACAGCTGAGGTTGTATTTATAGCATCGATAGTGAGAGAGAAAAAGGGATCAATGACCATTTCTCTTTCCAGGTTAGAGAGGGTGTCTGGATGACCATTTCTTTCTCCAGCTTAATGATAAAAGATGCATGATTTTTGTCTTGGATTTTCTCACTTTGCTTTCTTTAGCTCCTTGCATTAAGGAGTTAAGAACTGCATGACTGCGAATGACTGAGTATGGGTCACATAGTCACTGCATGTGTCCATGCAAAATGCGTAGATCTTATCTATTCGCATGTTGGAAGCCTGGATTCTTCAGTGTGGGTGCAGATAGATTCCTGCATGTGCTCATCAAGGCGATTTTCACGGTGCAAATAGATTCACCATAACCGTGACCCGTGTATTCGGATCAGAGAGAAGAAATCTTGGTTAGTCTTAAATTACAAAGTATTCTTCCCTACACAAGACAAGTATGTTCGGCTTGGGGCTCCTTGGCCACATTGCTGCCCCAAAATCTTGACATCTAGGCAATTTCCAAAGTGGAGATTAGCACTTCTTTCTCATGGTGTGCGGGTGCAGATTTAATTATGGTGTTGATAAAGTTGCAGGCTGATCGACACACATACAACAGTTGATTACTGTTACACACATACACAACAAGCACTACAGGTGCATAATACAATACAGTTACCGCTGGGTGCAGGCCATACGGTTTCGCAACCCTTCACGTAGCTTACAACAAACCAGGTTCAGATGTCCATACGGTAACATTAATTCTACAACAGATCCTTATTTGTACAAACAGGGTAGCAGTTCAATTCACAGCCAGACCCTCGCTGCATCAGTAAAGTTGGCGGGTAACTGAAAGCGGGCAGAGCACGGTTTTTTCCCCACGCTGCGCCGCATACTTCGTTGCGTAGAGATGGCACAGCGCGGCTCCGGCGACCACCCACACGAAGCGGCACTTGCTGATGCTCTTGGTAGACCTTGCTCGCTCGTAGACGATCCGGTAAATCGCGCAGGCCTCCATGTACACCTGGGAGAGGTCCCGCGAGGTTTCTTCGAATTCTTCGGCATCATAGAGCAACTGCAGGTTACAAAACTCATATGGGCATGTGTGAGTGCTGGTAGAAAGAACCCTGAAGCTACCTTAGCTTGTTCCTTATGGTTACAAACAAGCCGGCGGTTACGGAGTAAGAAGATAGGATCCTTACATGTTTATAGCTTTGGTAGAGTTTTTCAAACTCCTCGTTCTTTTCTTCTTTATCCAGATCAAAAAGTCCCCTACTCTTACTCAAGTACTCTTCGTAGTTGTACTCCCATAATGATATGCATTCTGGGGCTGCCTCCACCTCAGTGAAGAATGGCAGCATCGTTATCTCTGATTACAACAAGAGAAATAGAGACACGAGAAAATAAGTATGACTGTCTAGAAATAGGTAGCTTCAGATTCCTTTCAAAAGAAAAGGTTCAAATTAATTAAGAAATTAGGAAAACAAGAACAGCTGATCGTATCAATAGAAATAGTTCTTTGTTGCATACAGGGTATAGGGTATTCCATTACCAAAATACCGGAACTATAAAGTTGTCCAACATAAAGTCTATTACGATTAGCCACACGAACAACTCTTGATAAGGTGAGCCCCAGGAAAAGAATCTTGGAATACTATGTAAGCTTATGGTCTAAGGTAAAAGGGAAAAAGAAACACGCTAATAAAACTCATCTGTTTTCTAATGTGTGTGCACAGAATAGGACAACTGAAAATTTTACTGCAGTTTGTTTCTCAACAAAGTCCGTTCATAGTTGTGTACACATATATGAAGGCAGGGAATTTAAGCTGATGATGGCAAGGGAAAGCATGCCAACAAGAGCATCACTGCTGCAAAGATATAACCTATACCTAATCTAATTACAAGCCATTACAGTGCCAAATTAGTTTATATCATAAAACACCAGAATACAGGCCCATAAGATTTATGACCACTTGACCAGTGAACTTGGAAAGTTGTCCCCCATGGCTCTTGTGTGTCACTTGGAAGAAGGGGGGGGGTGGCTGTGGAATGAAAATAGAGAAAAGGATAGAATAACTTCGCCAAGCATGGGTGAAGGTCTAGCAACATGTTCTTATTTGATGTTTCCTGATCTTTGCTTTCATGAATAACTATTGCTACGTGTTAGATTTGATTTGAAGCATACGGTTCACTTTGTAATAATTATTGGTTGTGCACATCCTCAGATGTAGTGTTTGGAATCTTAACTATTCCATCATCTAATATGGTTCACTTTGTATGAGTATTGGCGCATATACATCCTCAGTTGCAGAGACTGGAATGTTAACTATTCCATTATCTACAAAAATCGCCGTGGACACAGAAACCACACGACTTGCAAAGCAGTAAACATAGAATAAACAATGCGCAAAATTATCATACTGCAACAAAATCCATTGAAATATCAAACTCTACTGAACTCAAAAGGCAACAATGAAGTGCCAACTTGAAAGACAACTTACGAATTTGTTTATCATCCTCAGATCGTTGCAATATTGCTTTCTCAGTCTCATCGAAGATTCTGCCCAATATAGATATCGAATGGTAGGATTCAAATCCTTTTTTCTCCATAAAGTGTGGATATTTTTCTACCCTCAATTCACGATCAACTTTTATCTGTTAATGGGCAGAAACATAGCAAGAAACAACTGTTGAAGCGGAGCATGCTGTCACAAGACTAATATAACAAATTGAACTGAACTTGGCCTTGGTATTATATATCTAACCAACAGGCAATTGCATATTTCATTTATTCCGTTTCTTTTTTTTGCTGGACAGATCAAATATGAAAAAAAATGATGCAAAATGCATATATTTGGATAGAAACCTAGACCGTATCAAAGCATTACAAAACTACAAACTGTACAAGCGCAAGATTGGAATTAACCTTATGCCCATCCAGAGCCCAATAATAAAGGTTAACTAATTTAATCATCTTCTTCGCAATTGATTCCTTTTCGTCTTCATCAACATCTTCTGTTAAGAGCCGGTCCATATATGCTAACCAACAATCAGACGATATACCAAGTGCATAACTGGAAGGAGGGAAATCCAAATGTGTACCGATCAGATGAACACAATGAAGCCCAAACAGGTCCCGCAGAGAAAATAATTTTATAGTTAGGAGACTAGTGAAGAATTAAAGATCTCAGCACGCCCAGGATATCAAGTGTTCGTTATTCTAGGAAACATCCTCATATTACATAAAACAATATAAAATTCGTGCCGATCTATACACTGGAGGTATTGCCAACAACTTATAACTATTTTATAGTAATTTATCATTCATTCATATCACCAATATGATGATGGAATTTTTGGCAATCAATAACAAACTAAGCAAATTTGGAGAATGCAACAGTGACCTCTTTGGATGCCCACAACCCATACGATCCAATTTGTTTCGGTTACAATAACACTACATATTCAATATATAAGATATATCCATAAACTTGTAACATGGATCCAAAGCATATCCTAAGTTGAATGGCAGAAATTGACCGGAGGCCGCACAACATATTGGACTAAAAAAAAATGCATGAGCAATACATACTAGTAAATCAGGAATGGCATTAGAAGCTTGAAGATACCCGGTTTTTGGTATGTCAGCATACTTCAACTTCACCTTGCTTTTCAACTAAGCATGATCATGTCACATAATTGATTGGATATCGTGAAATAATTAAAGATTTGTGGTTCAATACATAACAAAGAATTGTTATATGGTTTTCAAAAGAAAATGTAGCTATAAGCGATGAAATTCAAAACAAAAGTAAGATCAGGTGAAATGATATGATTAATAAGTGAAGAGATGCAATACTTGGATATAAACGTCGTCGTCAAGCATTCATTAAATAGCACTCTTTCAAGAACTGATTCATTAAAATCCTTGGGTCTCTTAGGCTTGTGCTGGGTCTCCTTTGGTTTGAATAGTGGAACCCAAGGTTCACTTCGCTTCGTGAAGCCCTTTAGTAGCTGAAACACAATTTTTCGCTATCAGAATTGCAACAGTCCATTTGACAAGTTAAAAAGATGGCACATAGTAATCAGTATTTCAAATAGCAGGCCATAGGATTTAGCAGCAGCCTGGCAACCCATTGGCAATGGGTCAGGAGATGGCACAGGGGTGTCCAACCACAAAGCTGATGGTGTACTGGCCAAGGCAGGCTGGCAGCAGGGATAGGGGTCAAAGGGAAACACCTGCCATGGGGAACGCTATGGGCTAGGTCAGGAGGATGCACCAGAACTGGTAGTTCATTATCAAAGTTCTGCACTTTCATGTTTAAATTGACAAAGGAAGCACGATAATATTTTTTTTCTCGAACACGAGCATGATAATTGATAATATTGTGAAGTTTGATTTTGAGAGCAAAAGAGATGTCCATTCAACAGAGGCTTAAGTGCCAGCGAGTTGCTCCCACATGAGCTCAAATCCCACTTTGTCGTGATGCTGTGCTTTTGTCACATGAGAGCACCCGCTGCAGGTCATGCTCACGTTATGTTAAAAGGGTGGAAGGGGGTTGCTAGGGCATTTAGAATGATGCCGTCTATAGACTGCATCATGCATCATCATTCGAATGGAACTATCCAATTCGATATTCATATTTGAGAATATCTAGACCCCCACATTCGTATTCGAATTACAGAGTTAAAAATAATGCTATCCAGATACGTATTCGACCACATCCAATCTGTTTCCACCCCTCGATACCATGTTGTGAGGAAAGTGGTGGAGTATATTCCAATTGTTGGCCAGCCCAAGGGGCAATACATGTGGAATGTGAAGACTCAAGAACAAGGTGAAAAGACAATTTTACCCTCAAAATTTATAACAGGAACACCTGAGCAAATAAGTTGAAAATTTAATCTCATGGCGACTACTTCCTCCAAGAGGAAGTGCGCAGGTGCGGCGAAGTTGGATTTGGGTTCTAGATCCCATGTGTGCGAGCTGATTGGTATACAAAGGGTAACTGCTGCCATATCATGTGGATTCGTCGATATAATGAGCCCAAATGCTGAGTCAAGCAAGGAGTGGAAACATCAGCTTCTGAACTATCTTCAATTGGTGGTTTGCTCTGTAAATTGTGTTAGAGTTAAGTCCTGATGGTGATAGAATAATGTATTAGTAGTGCCTGTGAGCACTTGTATCCGTGGGTGGTTCATGCCTACGTGCACCTTATCACCAATTACTGCTTTAGATGCTTAGATGCTTTCCTTAGCTTGTAAGCCACCTACCCAAGGTTGGCTATAAATATGTACCCCAAGCTGCCTTTGTGGGTGTGGTTAATGGAAAAGATCATTTTGGGGCAACAATTGGTATCTAGAGCCTAATTCTTTCCCACCTACCTCTCTTCCTCTCTCACCCCGTGCTCCCCACCTCTCCCGAAACCCTAGCCAGGCCCACCTACCCGGCGGCAGCGGCGCGCTCCTCCCTGGGGCGGATTCGGCGGGCTCACCTCCTCTACCATCCCCGCGCAAGGATCCGGCGGGCGGTAGCAGATCGGACCTTGCAGCCGCGAATCAAGCGCGGCAGGGTGGATCCAGCCCAAGCGGCGGCAGCTCCCTTTCCCGGCGGCTTCCTCACCTTCTCCCTTCGACTCCCAATGGCCGACTCAAGGTGGCAGGCGCTGGTGAGCAGCACGAGCGCACTGGGCGGTGCGAACCCCGCGAGCGGCGCCGGCGCGCAGGGCGCGGGCCCCGTGGGCCTGGCAGCCGACGCGCCACCGCCGGCCGGCAAGGTGTCGGCGCTCCCGTCCCGCTCCCAGACCTCCTCGCGTCTCTTCCTCGAGCAGCTCGATTACTTCGAGTGCACGACGCCGCAGGGTGGTGGCCGAGGAGCGGCGGCGTGAGGAGGAGGAGCGGCGCATGGCGGTCGAGGAGGCAATGGCGGAGCGGTGCCGGGCAAGGCGTGCAGCTGCGGCACGCGAGGAGGAGCGGCAGACGGAGGCCGCGAGGCGAGAGGACCGGCAGCGCGCGGCAGCTTGCGCGACGCCGAGGCGCGGGAGGTGGTTGTGGCTCGGGCAGCACGCGTGGCGGCTATGGAGACCGCAGCGGCACGTGCAGCCAAGGCAGCCCGCCTCGCTGACGAGGAGGCATAGGCGGCAACGGCGGCCGCTACCCAGCGACGTCTGGAGGCGGACCGGCTGTGTGAGGAGGCGGAGGCGATGCGCGAGATGGCGTGGCACGACAAGGAGGAGCTAAGGCATGCGGCGCAGGGCGCCGGTGCCGAGGCGGAAGGCGGCCGTCCTGAGCCGAAGGAGGCGAACCGACGGCGAAACGTGAAGGTGGACCGGTGGGTCCAGGACCTGCGTCGAGGCGCGGACGGCGGGCGTCCTCGGAACAGGAGGAGCTCCGTCCACGAGTCTGGCCTCGACTCCGACCTCGACTACGGGCACCAACCCCCGAAGGTCATGAAGACCATCATCCGGGAGTCCGTCGGCAGCACGCAGTGGCCGATGTTGATGAAGACCAACTACATGGAGTGGTCCACGGTGATGAAGGTGAAGCTCCAGGTGCGGGAGATGTGGGACGCGGTCCAGTACATCGACTTCGACAGTCACGAGGACTGGTGAGCGCTTGAGGCGCTGCTCACCGCAGTCCCGATGGAGATGACGGCGAACCTCTCAGGGAAGAAGACCGCGAAGGCCACTTGGGACGCTATCGCTGCTGCCCGAGTTGGCAGCGACCGCGCCGGCAAGTCCACTTTGAAGAAGGTTCAGCTGGAGTGGGATCGTTTGGCTTTCAAGCCGGGCAAGGATGTCGACAACTTCGCCCTCCGCCTCTCTAGCCTGATGCAGCGGCTAGAGCGGTACAGCGACGACGAGATCAACGAGGAGAAAGCTGTTGCAAAGTTTTTGCACGCCGTTCCAAAAAAGTATTCGTAGCTCGCTATCTCCATCGAGACGCTACTCGACCTCTTAGCGTTGTCAAGAAAGGAGCCGACACGGTGGCTCAAGGCGATCAAGGACCACGAGGAGCTGACGCCTAGTGAGCCTATCACCATCGGTGGCAAGCTCCACCTCACTGAGGAGAAGTGGCTTGCTCGCCAAAGGGAGCGGAAGAAGGGGGAGTCTTCTTCCTTGACAGGCGGCCGCCAAGCGCGGCAAGCCGCACAAGGCGCAAGGAGGCGCCGTGGGTGCCGTCACCAGTGAGTGCGAGGCCGCACAAGACGACACCTGCCACAACTGTGGCAAGACTGGCCATTGGGCCAGAAGTGCCACAAGCCAAGGCACGGCCAGGCCCACGTTGCGCAGGCTGCGGAGGATGAGGAGCCAACTCTGTTCCTAGCTCACGGGACCATTGAGCTTCTTCTCGCGGCATCGGCCGCGACGGCTCTCCTCCACCTCGACGAGCTGCGCGCACGTCTCCCTCGACGAGGGTACCAGCGACAAGATCGACGGCTGGTTCCTAGACTGGTGCCACACACCACATGATCGGGCGCCGGGAGTACTTCTCCGACTTGAACGTCGATGTGCGCGGCTCCGTCAAGTTTGGCGACTCTTCGGCCTTGGAGATCAAGGGTGTCAGCTCCGTCGTTCTCGTCGCCAAGACTGGTGAGCACCGGCTCCTCACCGTTGTCTACTACATTCCCGCACTGAGGAACTCGATCATCAGCCTCGAGCAGCTGGATGAGAATGGGTCGCACGTGGAGATCGACAGCGGAATGCTCCGCATCCGGGATTGATGACGCCACCTCCTCGCCAAGGTGGATAGGGGGAAGAACAACCTCTACGTCCTCTACGCGGAGGTGGAATAGCTCGACACCAAGGAGATGGTGCAGGGCAAGATGGTGGACGGCAGCTCGACTTCGACGTACAGCGACTACGTCCACTTTGAGGAAGCTGGGGGAGTCGGCAGCTCTTCTTCGCCAAGCGTGCCTACCCTCATCCCCGGGTCTCCACCGATTACGGCAAGCTCTTCACCGGCGCCGGTGAGTCCTCCACCGACTCCGGCGAGTACTCCGTGCACGGCGAGCGCCCGACCGCCACCACCACAGCCGGCCACGCCACACTCCAGCACCGACGGCCACTCCTCCGAGCACTACTTCGTCAACACCGGCTCACAATGAGCCCTGCTCGGTGGAGTTCGCCACTTTGCTCCCTCACGACAAGGACCGCGTCAACACGTACCACGATGGCGAGCCACTGCGGTACCGCACCATGGCGGACATTCTTGGCGACTAGCCGGTGCAGGGACGGGTGCCTCATGACCTCGAGGCCGTGCTTCACCTTACGCGCGACGACGACGAGTCCTCGCTCCTTCGCTGAGGCTGAGGGACATGCGGCCTAGCGCAGCGCGATGTAGATGGATGCCAGATAGCAAGTCTGCTTAAGCCTTGCGAAGAACCCTGTCTTCCATGAAGCGGCTGCTTGGAGGAAGGGAGCGTCAAGGCAACTACATCAACACTCAGGAAGAGTCAAGTTCCAAGAACTCCGAACCAGACTTAGGATGGTTTGTTTGCCTTTCAGGACTTAGGGGGAGAATGTTAGAGTTAAGTCCTGATGGTGATAGAATAATGTATAGTAGTGCCTGTATGCACTTAGTGCCTGTGAGCACTTGTATCTGTGGGTGGTTCGTGCCTACGTGCACCTTATCACCAACTACTGCTTTAGATGCTCTGCTTAGCTTGTGAGCCACCCACCCAAGGTTGGCTATAAATATGTACCCCAAGCTGCCTTTGTGGGTGTGGTTAATGGAAAAGATCATTTTGGGCCAACAAATTGAACCTTTTGAGTCTGAATTTTATTAGCTACTGATTTAGTTATTTTCCTAGGCTATGTAACAAATCACATATTATGGCAGCGCAAGGAAGTGAGTCCTTAGTTTAATGGAATTTCATTCCTACAAAAATAACAGTGCTCACACAGTGGGAACCGTGATCCAACGTACAACTCCAGCGTGAACACAGGTTGACTGTAAATCTGTAATATTGGTATCCGATTAGGCAGTTAGACAAGCTGAGCTCACCAGAGATGATTGGGGGTCGTGGTTGAGTAGCTTTAACATTGGAAGGGGAAAAGTTGACTATCACATAGATGGGAGTTGTAACCCATACATCTCTAAAAAAAAACAGATTGCTCGCTATCAAGGGCTATTAGCGAAAATCTTCACTTAGTGCTAAAAGCTAACTATCCTAGAGCCGGCTATTGAAAGCATTGATCAAGCCAACAAGACCACAATTGGCTCGTGAGGCTGCCTGTGAGCCAAACATAGTAATGAGGCTTGTGGGAGGCAGTCCTAGTCATTGCAGAGACGAAAAAAAATGTTCCTAAAGAACTTACATAAAATGAAAACCGAAATGAACTGACCATGTGGTTTTTTGAGACCCAGTACTCGTCACCATCAAAATCACTGTTGGCCATCTCATCAGCCAATGATCGTTTACCAGAAGTAGGGAAAAGTATTGCATTTTTTGAATATCCAACAAAATTCTTCTCAAGTCCGCTAATTTGCCTTGCAGTTAAGATGTGTATATCACCGAAATGGAGACCAGGATATTTAAACACAAGCACATCTCCAGAGTATTGGCCACTATCACTGTTTAGTAGGACATAAAGTCAGCAATAAACAACAGTAGAGCCTGATGTCAAATATTTAGTCATGCTCCAATAATTGATAACTGCATAGTAATGTATGTTCTATAGGAGGCTAGCCATGCCAAAGAATGCAAGTTTTCAATACCTTCTGTGAAGCATAAAAACATTTCCCGTTTCATGTGAAGTAATAGCAAACCTTCCCACAACCCACTTCCTAGTTTTCTTAAAAGATTGTGTTCACAACTGAAAAGTTAGGTTAATTTGACTGACAAAAAAATAATCCTTCAACATTTTGAAGAATCAAATGGCCATGTGTATTCATTTATCATCTTTTGACTATTTCTTCTTGTGCCTCGGATATTCTTTCTTTTCAACCAAAACCAAATAGACAAAAGAAAATAGTATGAATAAGAAAAATGGTAAAGTTAGAGCATTGCTGCTACAGAAATTATATATCATGAAAACAGTTAGGTCCCGTTTGGATCATTGGAATTGAATTCCATTCTAATAATCATAATTTAGACACAAATTAATTAAGCTAATATAATTGTATGTGGAATATATTTGTATATTATTTGTTGGCGATATGGGAGAGATACTTATGTGCTGCACTTCTACTATAAGGAAGCGAGTTCAAGAGCGTCCTATAAGAATTGAATTCCATTCTAATAATCATAATCTATAGAATCAATTTCCATCTCCCACCCCATGAATTTAAGATAGGCTTATATCTAAACTTTGGAAAGTTGTGAAATACCACGTTCCAAGATAAATTAGCCTACTCCATTAAGTAGATTCCAATTCCTTCAAATGAAGGGATTCAAACGGAGCCTTACAGGAATTTGAAGTTTCTTAACAACATCCAGTAGGGTTATCCTCACTGTGTTCATGGAAAACAAAAAGGTGTATATCACTAATTTATTAACATAATCGCATTGTCGTCACAGACTCTTAAATGGTGAAGTTGGTGATCAAAAAATGGAGGATCATTGAAACAATGAAACATACAGATAAATGCACTCAAAGGGCACATATGAAACATACACATGAATGCTACCACTTACAGTATCACGCAAACTTCATTTGGTTTCAACGTTCCTGTAGGATCTGTTGAACCCATCAAATGATAGCATTCATCAATTGGTAGCTTTCCTTCTCTGAAACCTTTCATTTCCTGTTTGGCTATGAAATTCAGTCTAGATAGCAAGTATGGCTCTTCTAGTGGAATTCCAGAATGAATCATTTGCTCCAACATTGAATCCTCCATATTAGCGTATCTAGAGGCAACTGCATGGACCATATAAAAAGAGCGCTCCTTAATCAATGTACGAGAAGTCAGGTGAAAGAAATATTATAAAATGCATTATTAGAACAAGTACAAACTTATGGGTGCAGGTACTACAGCACACAGAAACACAAACATAAAAGCAGTCAATGAAAAATATGGAACCCCAGTTATTTGGACTTACGCTTTAGTGCGTGTCTGAAATCATAACAAGCATTCGCAACCCCTTCAATTGCATTATGTAGAAGTTCCATAAAATATTCCGCCTTAACACCTCCATAATGAAGAAGTGAAATCAAGGTCCTTGATGTTGATGTCCTGTCGGATTGACGGCTGATAAAAAGACACAAACAAGGGTAATATTCGTTCCAAACCAAATTAACTTGTTTGCCAACATGTGCTTGCATACACGCACAATTGGAGACTATATGACCACCAGTCCCTTAATATTGGAATGATTTATTTTTTATATTTAGCTAAAGTGCAGCAGTGTCTCAAACTGCAAATGAGGTTATGCTAACGCAACAAACCCCATGCAACAACCAACTGATTGAAAAGTTGATATATAGATCGAAGGTGTGTCTTCCTAATTATCACAACACACCATTTTTGAACTACAACGATGGTCAACAGTTACATTTAGAACATCAGTTGAAAGGCAAAACTAACTACAATGGCCTTGCCAGTTGCCTCAACCAGAAGTTTACAAGACATAGTGAAACAAATTAAGTTTAGCCACAAAACAGAGTAAAAGGTACAAAAATAGTTTCACCAACCAAGAATGACACGGGATGATACTTTGCAGAGACTTTAAGGTTACAACAGAAGGACGTATATGAAATCCCCAACTATTCAAATGTGCAAAGAAACTAAGTATGTACTTACAATCTAAATCCAACAGTACAAAAAGTTTCCTGGCATACCTCGTGGAAACTATTTCCAAAGAACTGAGAGACTGCAACCAGGACAACTTTGGATCAGCTTTTACTTTTACCATTGATGGTCGGATAACAATAGTATCATCTTGAAGCTGTAATAGAAAAGAAAGGATACTTGGTTTTAGGTAAGCTAAGAAAGTCTTTTCCAAAAAGGAAAACATCTATTTTACTATCTGAGCAATCCACCTTTGTTCATAACCCCCTCAACAAAATTTAGGATCGATTCACTCCCCCAAGTTATTTCAGTTGGTTCAATCTGTCCCCTAACAAGATTTGTCTTTTTTGTTTCTCCGTGTAAAAGTTGAGTTTTAAGCTCAAATTTTGTGAGTCGATAGAGAACGTGATGCCCTATGTTAGAAAAATTCATTAAAAATTTTCATGGTTATTTTCATAGGCTATTAGGATCTGAACTGTAACTCTCATCGAGAGGATGGCACTAGGAAGAGTTGGGGCAATTTTCTAGGTTTTCTTTCCACAATACCATATCCAACCAAGGGTTGGGGATACATATTTATAGCTGGCCAAGCAGCCAACCAGCCAAGCATCAAGGCATATGCTAGTCTAAGATGCCTTTGACTGTCCTACCCTAAAAGTAGTCAACAAATGTGGTGCTGCAGCAAGCATATGCTGCAGCCCCACCGTCCTCCAGTCAACAACAGCTGCAGTCCTAGGCAGGACCAGCAGCACAAGGCCTAGTACAGCAGCTGATCCTTGAAGACCAGCAGGACCAGTACAGCAGCTGGTCCTTGAAGACCAGCAGCAAGACAACCAGCAAGACTTATCCAGCATTCTCCCCCTAAGTCTTGTGCGCCGTCTTGTGGGAAAGTTGGACCATCCCGGTCCTGGAACAGAGCTCAAGGAACTTGATCCTCCCAAGGGGCTTAGTAAGTAGGTCCGCAAGCTGATCCTTGGTGTTGATGTAGCTCGCCTTGATGCTCCCTTCCTCCAAGCAGCCTCGGATGAAGTGATACCTCACCCGGATGTGCTTGCTCCGCTCATGAAAAACAGGGTTCTTTGCCAGGGCCAGAACGGACTTGCTGTCCACCCTGAGCTCCACCGCTCTAGTGTCTCTGCCAAGGAGATCACCGAGCAGTCGGGCAAGCCAAAGCGCCTGAGTCGAAGCAGTGGAGGCCGCGATGTACTCGGCCTCGCAGCTGGACAGCGCCACCACCTGCTGCTTGACCGACTGCCAGCTAACGAGGCACTTGCCGAGGAAGAAGAGAATCCCGCTCGTGCTCTTGCTGGTGTCGATGTCGCCGGCGTGGTCGCTGTCGCTGTACCCGACGAAGTGTGCCGCCCCGGGACGCCTCGAGTAGAAGAGACCGTGGTCGAGGGTCCCCGCCACGTAGCAGATGATCCTCTTCACGGCCTGCTGGTGCTCCATCGTCGGTCGCTGCATGAACCGACTGACGTAGCCGACGGAGAATGCCAAGTCCGGCCGTGTGTGGGCGAGATAGCGAAGGCTCCCCACAAGACGCCGGTACTGCGTAGCGTCTACCTCCTCCGTCGTGCTGTCGCGGCTCAGCTTCAGCCTCTCCTCCATCGGAGTGAGAGCTGGGTTGCAGTCGGTGAGCCCGGCTAGCTCCACGACGCGCTTGGCGTAGGCGGTCTGTCGAAGCGTGGTCCCGGAATCATTCTGGTGCACCTCGATCCCCAGGTAGAAGGAGAGAGGCCCTAGGTCACTCATCTGGAAGGTGGCCTTCATTTCTTCCTTGAACGCCGCCACCTCCGCATCCTTGGTGCCGGTGATCACCAAATCGTCGACGTAGACACCCACCAGCAGGGCATTTTCTCCATTGCCCCGCCGGTAGATGGCCGCCTCGTGCGGGCTTTGCTCGAAGCCCATCCCTTTGAGCGTGGAATCCAACTTGGCATTCCACGCCCTCGGAGCCTGCCGCAGGCCATAGAGGGCCTTGCGCAAGCACAGCACCTTGCCCTCCTTACCGGGGATCGCAAAACCCGGCGGCTGGTGTACGTAGACCTCCTCCTTCAAGTCGCTGTTAAGAAACGCCGACTTGACGTCCATGTGATGAACGCACCAGCCTTCCTGGGCGGCCAGCGCAAGGAGGAGTCGCACGGACTCCATCCGTGCCACGGGGGTGAAAGCATCGTCGAAGTCGATCCCCTCTTGCTGCACGAACCCGCGTGCCACCAAGTGAGCCTTGTGCTTGACGATGGCATCGGCTTCATCCCTCTTTAGCTTGAACACCCACTTAAGGGTGATTGCACGATGACCACGAGGGAGGTCAGCAAGCTCCTAGGTGCGGTTCTTCTCAACCGCGTCCATCTCCGACTGCATCGCAGCGCGCCATGCCGCGTGTCTCTCGGCCTCCGCGAAAGACCAAGGTTCGCCGTCATCGCATGCAAGGTGCAACTGTGCCTCCAGGTCGCGAGGCACCAGTCCCGGCACCGGCTGGTCGCCGAGGAGGTCTTCCATCGTACAGTACCGCAACTGCTCGCCGTCGTGGTACGCGTCGATGCGCTCCTCGTCGTGAGAGAGCGGAGTAGCGAACTCCACCGGGCTGTGCTCGACATGAGTTGGTGTCGAAGTAGGCGTGCCCGGAGGGGTGGCCGTCGGTGCTGGAGTATGTGGCGTCGCCGGCTGTGGTGGTGCCGGCGAGAATCTCGTCGCAGCCGAAGTCGCGGCTGGAGAGCGTGGCGACGCCGGAGTAGCAGGCGTCGGAGTCGGTGGAGGTTTGGGGACTGGGGTAGGCACGCTCGGCGAAGAAGAGCTGCCTACTCCCCCAGCTCCCTCGAAGTGGACGTACTCGACAGTGAAGTCGTCGTACGTCGGAGTCGAACCGTCGTCCACCGCCTTGTCCCACGCCCTTCGTCGAACACAACATCGCGCGCTGTGCGTACACGCTGTCTCCGGGTCGAGAATGCGGTAGGCCTTCGAACCCTCCACGTAGCCGATGAACACTCCTGGAGTGCTCCTGTTGTCAAGCTTGCCGATGTGGCCAAGCTCCTTGGCAAACGCGAGGCAGCCGAAGACCTGCAAGTGGGACACCACCGGCTTGCGCCCATGCCAAGCCTCGTATGGCGTCCTGCCGTCGAGCGCCTTGGTGGGCGAGTGGTTGAGGATATAGACAGCCGTCACCACCGCCTCTCCCCAGAGAACAGCCAGCATCCCCCTCTACTTGAGGAGGGCCCGAGTCATCCCCACAACCGTCTGGTTGCGCCGCTCAACGACGCCGTTCTACTGTGGGCTGTACGGCGCGGAGTAGTGGCGTTGAATGCCCTCATCAGCGCAGTACGACGCGAACTCAGCCGCCGTGAATTCGCCGCCATTGTCGGTGCGCAGCACGCGCAGCTTGCGGCCACACTCCGCCTCCGCAGCAGCCTGCGTGCACCTGATGGCGTTCGCAGCCTCCCCCTTGCTGCCGAGGACCATCACCCACATGTAGCGGGAGAGGTCGTCGACGAGCAGCAAGAAGTAGCGTCGTCCTTCGGGTGTGGCCGGCGTCACCGGGCCACACAAGTCCCCGTGCACGAGCTCGAGCCGCTCCTTGCCTCGGAAGCTCGCCTGCTGGGGAAAGGGGAGCCGCCTCTGCTTTGTCAACACACAGACATCGCAGAACTGCTCCACATGATCAACACATGGTAGGCCTCGCACCATCTCCTTGGCACTGAGCCGCTTCAGGGCCTCGAAATGAAGGTGCCCGAAGCGCTCGTGCCACTGCCACGCCTTGTCGTCCCGACGAGCAGCGAGGCAGAAGGGTTGTGCCACCTGCACATTAAGGATGTAGAGGCGATTTGCGCCTCTGGTTACCTTGGCAAGAAGGCGACGACGACGGTCCCAAATCCTCATGACTCCGTCGTCGATCACCACGCGCGAACCATTCTCTTCCAGCTGTCCCAGGCTGATGATAGAGTTCCTCAGCGCGGGGATGTAGTACACTCCGGTGAGCAGCCTGTGCTCTCCAGACTCGGCGGTGAAGATGACGGAGCCGACGCCCTTGATCTCTACGCCGGAGGCATCCCCAAACTTGACGGTGCCTCGGACACTAGAGTCAAGCTCGGTGAAGAACTCTCGCCGACCAGTCATGTGCTGGGTAGCGCCGGTGTCGAGGCACCACCCCTCAGTCCTATCGTTGCTGGAGCCATCGCCGAGGAAGGCGTGTGCCCTCGGCTCGTCAAGGTGGAGGAGAACCGCTGCGGCCGATGCCGCTGGAGTTAGCTCGATGCTTGCATGTGCCAGGAGTAGAGCCGGCTCCTCCTCCTCCGCTAGTGCGACGTGAGCCTGGCCGCGTCTTGGTTGTCGACAGTCCTTGGCCCAATGGCCAAGCCTGCCACAGTTGCGGCACGTGTCGTCGCGTGGCGGCCTGTGCTCGCCGGCGGCACCACCCTGGGCGCCTCCTCGCGCGCCGCCAGCACCACCCTGGGCGCCTCCTCGCGCGCCGCCCTCGGCACCTCATCGAGCCTTGGGCGCCTTGCGTGGCTTGCCGCGCCTGCGGCCGCCTGTCGAGGAAGAAGGCTCCCCCTTCTTCCGATCACCCTGGCGGGCCTCCCACTGCTCCTGAGTGAAATGGAGCTTCCCGCCAATGATGACGGGCCCTGACGGAGGCTGTGACTCGTCGCTGTCGACGACCTTGAGGCGACCTATCGCCTCCTCGATCGACATCCTGGAGAGGTCCAGTAGAGACTCGATCAAGCGAGCGATCTGCTTGTACTTCTCAGGTACGCAGCGGAGGAGCTTCTCGACAGCTCTCTCCTCGCCGTAGGTGTCGTCGCCGTACTGCACCATCTTCTGCAACAGAGTGTTGAGACGGAGAGCAAAGTCATCAACGTCCTCACCTGGCTTGAAGGCCAGGTTCTCCCACTCCTTGCGAAGTGCCTGCAGTGTGGACTTGCGGGCGCGATCGCTGCCGATGCGTGCCGCAGCGACGGCGTCCCTAGCCTCCTTGGCAGTCCGCTTCTGGGAAAGCGAGAACTGCATCTCGGGCGGGACTGCAGCGATGAGGGCGTCCAGCGCCCGTCAATCCTCATCGTAGTCGACATCGCCGTACCGAACTGCCTCCCACATGTGCCGCACCTAGAGCCTCACCCTCATCACCGCGGCCCACTCGACGTAGTTGGTCTTGGTGAGGGTAGGCCACCCACCACCGGGGCCGACTTCCCTGACAACAGCATGGGCCCCGTGGCGACCATGACGGCGGTCCGTGGAGGGAGAGCCACGCTGCCTGTAAGGGCCGCGCTCTCCGTCGACCCGGCCACCGTGCCGCCGATCGAACTCCATCTCCGCCTCCAGCTGGGCAGCCCTCTCCCGCAATCGCTGGACCTCCAGTGCAACGTCGATGTGCGGGTCGCCCTGGAAGTCGCGGTCACCATGTCCGCCAGGAACACGGTCGTCGCGCGCGCCCCCGCCTGGAGCGCCGCCGGCGCGTGCACGCCCGTCTGGGCTGCCGCCGCCGCGCCCGCGGGGGTGCTCGGCTGCCCATTGCGCCGCCCGTTCCTGCGCCGCCTCCCTTGCTTGCACGAGCTCTACGTCGGTACCGCCATCGGTAGAGGTAGCGCTGCTGATGCTACCGCCACGTAGAGTCTCGAGCTCCGCTGCTGCCGCCGCCGCTTCCGCTTCCGCCCTTGCTGCAGCCAGCTCCGCCGCCGCTAGCCTCGACGCCCTTGCCGCCGCCGCAGCGGTCTCCGCCGCCACTTGGGTACGCTCCTCTGCCGCAGCAAGCTCGGCCTCCTGCCGACGCCGCGCGCTCGAGGCGACCGAGTGCTGAGACTGTCCTGCGGACATAGTGCGCCATCGGGGGGCTGCGTGGGGAAGAGGCTGCTTCCGACGAGCTGCCGCTCGTCTGCGTAGAGGGAGAGGAGTGCGCAGGGACAGCCGGTGCTTCTGCTACCGGCTGGGGATGAAAGGTGGCTGGGGAGGGTTGTGAGCAGGAGATGTTCAAGCTACAGGATAGTACGGCTCTGATACCAGTTGTTCGGATCTGAACTGTAACTCTCAACGAGAGGATGCCACTAGGAAGAGTTGGGGCAATTTTCTAGGTTTTCTTTCCACAATACCATATCCAACCAAAGGTTGGGGATACATATTTATAGCTGGCCAAGCAGCCAACCAGCCAAGCATCAAGGCATATGCTAGTCTAAGATGCCTTTTTGATGCTGTCCTATTTAGTCTAAGATGCCTAGGACTGTCCTACCCTAAAAGTAGTCAACAAATGTGGTGCTGCAGCAAGCATATGCTGCAGCCCCACCGTCCTCCAGTCAACAACAGCTGCAGTCCTAGGCAGGACCAGCAGCACAAGGCCTAGTACAGCAGCTGATCCTTGAAGACCAGCAGGACCAGTACAGCAGCTGGTCCTTGAAGACCAGCAGCAAGACAACCAGCAAGACTTATCCAACATAGGCTAGGAACATTTGATACCAATCTTATTAAGGGGTAGATTAGACCAACTGAAATAGTTTGAGGGAGTAAATCGAGCCTAAATTTTGTTGAGGAGGTTAAGCGGACAAAGTGAATTGTTCAGGGTAGTAAAATGGACTTCTTCCAAAAAAACTATTGCGGCACCATTCAAAAGCAAAACAGGATTGCTAGATTTTGAATGTAACATAATGTCCAGATTGTGGAACTCTGAATGCATACCCTTTTGTCAACTAGTAGAGTTCCTTTTACAGCATATCCATTATAAAAAAGACGGACCTGCATGAGAAGAGGCTAGAGAAAAGAACAGATTGTAAGAACAAAACCATTTGTTAAATCGCAACACATTCAGATAGTAGGAGACCATAAAAGGCACATAATTAATAAGATGCATATTCAATGATGAGAATGATTCCGCTTTGAACTCGTAGACCTCACCATTGTTTCACCTCGATGCATATAATCCTGAACAAGGAATAGAAATAATAAATATATCAATTGATAATTGTATGAACCTTTACCATAAACTACTCTATTCTATGCAGAGGCATACATATTTAGGAGTGACTTCCACAATGCTCCTTTATTTATATATGCACTTCAATTTCGGAGGAACAGAAAGAAAAGTGGTTCAGTGAACAAGTTCAAAGCAATGAAATCAATGACACACTGTAGTTTGCATGGACATGTCCACAGAGAATTTCAAAGGTGCCAGTGCATACTAGAATCCTAAAGTGATATGGCTATATTGCTGGGTAATGGAGTGTACAAAGGTAGATGGGATCTCGCCCTCTCTCTGGAGGCTCTGAGAAGTTCCAACTACTTTGTACTTGAGGATTACAAGGACTCTGCCATGCTTTATATTAGCAGCCAGCTAACTAACAAACTTTAGCAAAACAATATGTAAACCGAACTAACTTATTTCCCTAACCAACAAGCCTGACACCGGCTTCTTGTTCCTGCGATGGAACTTAGCACCGAAGGTGTCCATAACACTTCCGCCCCGCTGGTAAAACAGCTCGTCCTCGAGCTGAAATTCTGGATACCGCTCCTTGAATTGATCAAGCGGCTCCCAAGTAGCATCAGCAGGTCCCTAGCCAACCCATTGAACAAGCAACTCCCAGGATTGACAAGCAGGGCGAGCACGAACCACTTTAGCTGGCATAGGCACAGCCCGGCCATGAGCAATCACAGGTAAAGCAACAATTTCCTCTGGTGGAGCTCCCTGGTATTTCTTCAAGAAGACAACATGGAACACATCATGGATGCGAGCCTTGGGCAGAAGACGAAGATGATAAGCCACCTCATCCACATGTTCAAGCACCTGGAAAGGCCCATAGTAACGAGGAGCAAGCTTGGCGTTAGATTTATCAGTGACAGCAGTGGCGGAACGCTGATGAAGACGCAGCCACGCCCAATCGCCTACAGCAAACTCATGAGGCCGATGCTGCTTATCATAGGCGGCCTTCATGTAGTCCTGAGCCTTAAGCAATCGTTCCCGAATGTCAGCCAAGAAGATGTCCCAATCAACCAGCTCTCTGTCCACTGCAGCAACATGAGCCAAGCCCAGCTGATAGCTAAGGAGGGTAGGCGGATCACGGCCATACACCACCTGGAACGGAGTTGCTTGTAAAGCCGTCTGAAAAGAAGAATTATAACAAAATTCTGCACAAGGAAGCCAACGCAACCAATTCTTGGGACGATCTCCAGCTAAGCATCAGAGGTAAACACCGAGAACTCTGTTAGTGACCTCTGATTGACCATCCATCTGAGGATGGAATGCTGAACTTAACCACAACTTCATGCCTGACAATGTAAATAGTTCTTTCCACAACTAACTAGTGAACACGGGATCACGATCGCTGATGATGGAGCACGGCAAACCATGGAGGCGGACCACTTGATCAAAGAAAACACGGGCCACGGACAGCGCTGTATATGGATGCCCCAAAGTGATGAAATGAGCGTACTGTCACACCCTAATATTTTTGAATTTCAGGATGTGATTAAAAGGAATAATTAAACAATAATTTTACTATAATTTTAAAATTTTCCCAACATTTATTTTTTTTCTTTACAAGAAATTTAGTACAGGAAAAATAATTGTTTGTTTTTTTTCTAAATTAAATAAGGTTGTTCTGAGTGTTGCAT
The DNA here is from genome assembly GCF_000263155.2 of Setaria italica. Taxonomy (NCBI): domain Eukaryota; kingdom Viridiplantae; phylum Streptophyta; class Magnoliopsida; order Poales; family Poaceae; genus Setaria; species Setaria italica. The sequence continues at coordinate 3,879,513 of NC_028456.1, read as the reverse complement.
TCATGCCGATGCATCTTGGTTTTTCTTCAGTGCAAAAGTGTTAAAAATGCGTTTAGATGATGCCCAAACCCTTTTGAGAATTTTCCAACTTTTTTTGGAATTTATTCTCACTTTTCTAGAGATAAATCCAATTTTTGGAAGGTTCTAGAATCCTTTTCACGAGCTCCAAATATTTTATTTGGATTCCTGGTGTCCCAAACTATCTCTGGGATTTTTCCTGAAATTTTTGGGATTTTCAGAGTATTTTTCTTGGCTTAATTGATTTATCTAAATTTTTCTAGATTTATCATTACACGGGAAATAATTTCTGGAAAATAAACCCTATCCTTTCCCTTTGGGCTGAGCCTTGGGCCCGACCCGCAGAGGCTCAGCAGCCGGCCCGCCAGGCCCATCGGGGCCCGTGCCACCCAGGCCGAGGACGGCCGGCGCCGCCACCGGCCTCCCTCGGCGTGCGCGCCGCTAGGGTTCCGTGCAACCCTATAAAAGGGCGAGCGCTCGAACCCCTGTGCGCCCCTGTTCGCCGCCTCACGTCCAGCTGTTCGCGCCACCACCTCGCAAGCGCCGTGCCACCGTTCGTCCGCCGGCTAGAGCCGAGCACCGCCGGTCGCCGATTCGCCGCCAAGGGGCATCATCGGATAAAACGGCCAAGCTGCAACCCCACTTCTCGCCGTCTAATCGACGCCGAAGCGCCGCCGCCGCGGGGAAGCCCGAGCCGGCCATCGCCTTGTCCACCGCCGGCCAAATTTCGATCGCTGCACCGCCTCCCCATCGCTAGTGAGAACATCCCCGTGCTTCCCTCGGTCTCCTCTTCCCTTTTGCACCGCCCGCCCAAGACCGTAAGCCACCAGAGCACCGGCAAGCCGGCTGGCTAGAAGCTTCCTGGCGAAAGGAGGAAGAAGCTCTCCAGTTTGCAAATAGGCCCCTAGCCAAACCTGTAACTACCAACCTTTTTCCTTGTGTCTTGGTCAATCTGCAAAGAAACCCCTAGAATCGTTCTAAACCTTAGATCCAATCCTACCCGAGAGCTTTTGCAGATCTAACCCTAGGTTTTGATCTATTGGTGAACACTAATCCTTGTGTCTTGCTAATCTTCCTTGCTAACCCCTGAAGTATACGGTTAATCACGTTTAGGCCCTTGCAACTTTGTTTAGCTCGTAGAATCCACGTTTTAACTCCATTTTTATCCGTTCAAGTTGCGTTAGATTCATGATGACATAAAGTACACGTTAGTGGTGATGATTTCCTTCATGCATGTTTTTAAAAATAAATTTGATATTAATTTGATTAATCCCTGATAAACATGTGTCTTCTCTAAACAAAATCTACTCAGAGTTATACACCGTTTTTCATAATAAACATCAATTTGATTAATGCCTACTTCATGCCCTTTTCCAAACAAAAGCCAATTAGGTTATATACTGGTTTTTCATAAAACTAAAGTTAATTTGATTAATGCTTACCTAAATAATTCTTCCAATTAAAAACTAATTAGAGATATACCTCGGCTTTTCATAAATTAAATTCAATTTGATTAATGTTTATTCAATTTGTCTTCTAAATAAAAGCTACATAGGTTACATCTCAAGTTTTCATAATTAAATGTTAATTCGACTAATACGAATACAGATGTGATTTTAATCTAATCTGTTTAGTTGAACTCAAAATAAAAAGTTATACACTTAGATGCCTTTACATGCCTCTTTTAAACTCAAATGTTAATTTACATAAATTGTACTTAAATATTTATAAATAAAATTTGCCTAAGTTTTACACCGTGTTTTTAGAGACCAATATAACTTGATTAATTCCAACTATGGATATTTCTCTAAAATATCTTTACATTGTTTTTCTCAACTAAAATAAATGCAGCATGTAGCTCTTGTCTTTTCTTTTATAATTCAAATCTCTCGATAGTTTTACCTTTTCAACCATAGTTCTGTTTTAAGCGTTTCCTACGTTCGTGTAATCCTATAATCGAGCCATATCCTTTAGTACGCTCTTTTAAAACTCTTCTCTCAATTGGTGTATTGTTCTTAGTTGTACTTGTTTGTTTGCTTGTATGTTTATGCCGGTGATTGCTTCGAGTAGAAGGATCGCTATTCGGAAGATTTGAAGAGTAAGAGTTTCAAGAGAGCAAGAGCTGAAGAGCAGTAAGAGTAATTTTTCGTTGGAGAAAAGCAAGTGTGTCCTTGTGCTTTTGTCCCAATAACTTTATTTAATCACTATTGCAAATGCTTGCATTTAATTTGATGGGTCCTATTAAGGTTTGCCTAGTTTTTATGATCATTCCTTGTTAACCTGGGTTTATCTTTCTATTGGGTAGCTATGCTTAGCTGCTATACTTGGGTTATGGTGGCTTTAATGAACTTAATGATTAAACTTGTTTTATTTGTGGGTAAAGATGTGCAACCTCTACAGAGTGTAAAACTGATCGATCAGCCGTGCTCACGGTCAAGAGCGGCCTGGACCTCACATGATTAATATACTTGAAGATGGACTTAAATCGTGGTTATGGTTTGTGTCATATGACTATGGCTTATGTTTATGTTAAATGTGGGTTGGTATATACTTATACCTTAGTAATCAGGTGATAATAAAATTTGACCAACTAAAAATGCATTCAACTCGTCAGTCTTTCCTTATTTAAGCCTTGCATTAATATTCTCCTCACACTTGCGGAGTACGACATGTGCTCACCCTTGCTATAACCAACATTGCTCAGAAGAACAAGCTGCCATGAAGTTGTTGTGAAGATGATGTTGAGTTCTAGGCGTACACAACCCCCAGTCGATTGTCTGTGAAGTTTGGAGCCTCCGTTTCCGAAATTAAGCTGTATATCTCTAATGGTTTCGTAAGTCTTTTTTGTGTTTCTTTACGTGATACTGTTGATGTTATTCACTGATGATGTCACTATATGTATGAAACTTGATCCTGGCATACATATAGGTAGCACTTGGTTTGTTTTAAAAACCAGGTGTGACATGTACTTGGAGAACCTATCCACGACAGTGACGACAACTGACTTGCCACTGACCCTGGGAAATCCTTCGACAAAATCCATAGCAATATCACTCCAAACATTGTGAGGAACATCAAGCGGCTACAGCAACCCTGCCAGATGAAGATGCTCAATTTTTTTGCGCTGACAAATGACGCAGCCTTTGCCAAACTCCCGGACCAATTTAGTGGCGTGTGGCGTGTAGAAAGAAGCACTGAGGCGCTGAAGAGTCTTCTGCACGCCCTCATGTCTACGTTGGCAGTATCCAAAATCCGCAGCCAAAGTTGTGAGGACTCAGGGACAAACACATGACCACGGTGTATAACAAAACCATCAACCAGTGACCAATTGGCACCGGCAGTACCCTCTTCAATCTCCCGTTTCTTGGCCTGAAGTCGTCAAAGAGGGCAAATTCCGGCCTGGAGATGGCAAAGTTCTAGTGCACCCCATTGTCCTCATCGCGCGGCGACAGCGCATCTACCGCCACATTCTGCTTGCCCAGGCGATACTCCACAGTGAAAGTGTATCCAAATAACTTGCTCATCCAAGTGTGTTGGGGAATTGTGGACAAGCGCTGATCTAGAAGGTACTCGAGGCTGCAATGATCTGTCCGTACCTTAAAGCTGCGAGTCCAGAGATAAGGCCACCAATGGCACACCGCATGAACTAGCCCAATCAATTCGCGCGCGTAGGCCGCAAGCTTGGCATGCTGAGGAGCCATTATCTTACTAAAGAAAGCCACAGGGCCTTGACCCTGATGAAGAACAGCACGAAATCCCAAACCGGACACATCACAATCAACCACAAATTCCCAATCAAAATCCGGCAACTAGAGAACCGGCGCTGTGGTGAGTGTTGTCTTTAAGGCATTGAATGCCTCTGTAGCAGCGTCCGTCCAGTGGAACGCCTCTTTCTTGAGCAAGGCTGTTAGGGGAGCATCAATAAGACCGTAATTGTGAATGAACTTACCGTAGTAACCTATCAATCCGAGGAATCCCCGCAGTGCCCGAAGCGTCAATGGCAATGGCCACGCCTGGACAGTAGTAATCTTCTACTATCCATGGCCACACTGTATTCACCAATCACGTGACCGAGGTAGGCTACAGAGCGCTCTCCAAAGACGCACTTGGATTGCTTGAGGAACAGCTCTTGTGCGCGCAGGGTGGTCAGAACAGCGCGAATGTCCGCCCAAGTGGAGTTGTAGATCAGGATGTTGTCAAAGAAGACAAGCACAAATCGATGCAAATACGTCAACGGCGCGTTGGTGATGTCATCGGGATGCATTCGGACTTTATGGTAACCACTCCGCAAATCGAGTTTGGTGAAGAACCTTGCGCCACAGAGTTCATCTAGCAGCTTGTCGACGATGGGAATTCGGAACATGTCTCGCACCGTCTTGGAGTTAAGGGCACGATAGACGATAGTCCACACAAAAACACCAAGAACCGTCCTTCTTGCGCACCAGCAGCACCGGGGAGAACACCAACGTGCTTGGTTGAATGATCCCCTGGCGTAACATCTCCTCACACTGGCACTCAATTTCATCCTTCAGCAATTGGGGGTAGCGATACGGCTGTACTACCACCGGCGGCGCGTCAGGCAGGAGGTGAATGCGGTGATCCAGACGGCGAGACGGCGGCAGTCCCATCGGAGGCTTGAAGACGTCGCAGAATTCGTCCAAGAGTAGGGACACCAAGTCACAAGCAGCGATGAGGAACAGCCTCAGCATCGTGGACGCGCCCACACCGAACCACTTGACGTGGTGATCAAAAAGCCAGAAGGACATGGATTTGGCAGTGAAGTCCCAAAGAATAGGTCCTAGGGTGCGCAGCCACTGGCAACCCAAGACCATCTCGTAGCCATCGGGGGGAATCACAAATATGTCCACGTAAAAGCGCTCCTGGCCGATCAGGATTGGGATGGCAGTGCACACCCCTGACGACGGCACTCTTTCACCGTTGGCGACACCCACGGTCAGCATAGGGCGCGGCGTCGGAGTCAGCCCCAGTCGTGCCGCAGTTGCCATCGACACGAAGCAATGATTGGACCTAGAGTCCACAAGGGCGGAGAGGGCGCTGCCCACGATCTCCGCATGCAGCCAGATCGTATCCCCCGTCGCGATGCCGGTGAGCGCGTGGATGGAGACGCGCAAGTTGTCGAGGTCAAATTCGTCCGTGGGGTCATCCTCGACAAGCTCCAGCAAATAGATGCCGCGCATTGAGCACGACATGGCATGGTCGGGGGTGAACTTTTCCGAGAAATTGAAGCAACGGCCCTCGAGCCACCGTTGTGCCATCTCCTCAGGTGACAGGAGCCTGAAGTGCGGATTGCGAGGTGCCGCCTTAACTGGTGCCGCCTGCGTTGTCGGTGTAGAGCCAGTGGCACTTGCCGCAAGTGAGGGCTTGGGCGTGGCTGGGGAGGCAGGGGAACGTGCTAGCGACCGTGGCGTCATGCGCATCGTGCCATCGCTCGTATGCCTGCACCAGGGACATTGCATCCTCGAACATCTCCGGCTTGAGCATCTTCACGTTGGTGCGCATCGGGTTGCCCAGGCCGGCCGTGAAGATGTCGATCTGCTGCTACTCGGTGACGCCATCACAACGGGCCAGGAGCTTAAAGAATTGATCTTGATATTCGTCGACGGAGCTCGTGCGCCGGAGATGAGTTAACTCACCCAGTGGATAGCCGCGAACCTGCAGCCCGAAGCGCTTGTTGACGCCCTCCACGAACTTGGCCCAGGACGGCACGCCTGTATTCTTCTCCAGGCAGTAGTACCATTGCTGCGACGCACCCTCCATGTAGAACGAAGCCATCCAGACTTTCTGATCCTCCGACGTCCCTTGCGAGCGAAAGAATTGATCGCACTTGTGCAACCAGCCCAGCGGGTCCTCAGCACCGTCGTACTTGGGGAAACGTAGCTTGTGGATGGCGTGTGGCAGCAAAACGAAGCTGTTGTCGGAGGAGGAGGCGTCGAAACGACCCTTAATTGTCAAGATCTGTGTCTGCAGGTTGTTGATGGAGGCGTTCATCGTTCCAGTCTTCGTGCGGACCAATGCAACATCGCGCTCAAGCTTGGAGCCAAGATCACCGATGGCCTTAACCATCCGGTCGATTGCTGTGATGAACTCATCGCCCATGGTGATGATGGTGGATGCATGAGGCGCGGTGGGTTTAGCGGCAATGATGGCAGATGCAGGCGTGGAGGAAGGCGATTCCAAGGAAGGTCCCAGCTGATACCAAAGATGATATGGCTATATTGCTGGGTAATGGAGAGTACAAGGTAGATGGGATCTCGCCCTCTCTCCGGAGGCTCGTTCCAACTACTTTCTACTTGAGGATTACAAGGACTCTGCCATGCTTTATATTAGCAGCCGGCTAACTAACAAACTCTAGCAAAGCAATATCTAAACTGAACTAACTTATTTCCTAACCAACTAGCCTGACTCCGGCTTCTTGTTCCTGCGATGGAACTTAGCACCGAAGAAGGTGTCCATAACATAAAGGCGCAACAATAATTTAAGGAGAAATAGGGGGCTTGTCCGAACATGATATCGGAGGAGGCAACAAGAAGGGACTTGAAAGAACAGCATATACCCAAGAATTGTACTTGGATATGAGTGCATGGAAAGCAGCTATTCATGTGCCTAAAAAATGAATAGGCACAGGCCTTTGGTGATGATGTCCTTGTTGTTGATGATGGTGTCGACTGTAGTTTGTATGGATAAATCTGAGAAATGAGCCTATTTTACGTAGAGAACAGGGAACTGTCATTCTTGGTATGAATCTGTTGATCTAATAACAATAAATTAAATAAAAATAGAAAGACGGCAACCATTTGTAGAACCCCCAAAATATCATCCATAAATTTAAAATATTGAGTAATAGCTAAAAGTTTCTTTAAAAAAATGACAAACTGTGGAAACAGGGCCAAGTGTACAAACTTTTGACTTCTTTCCGGAGATAATTCTGTTGGGGCATTTCTTAGCCAAATTTTCAGATATGAAGCCAGTACCATCAGTATGGATCCAACGTTTCCCATCTTCAATAACAACTTTCCCATGTTCATTCTGAAATACCATATTGAAGATACATGTTGTATGCTCAATAGTAATAAGAAAATATTGAAGAGGAAGCAATTAATTACCCGGCAAGGTTCATCATCAATCAGTATAACATTAACTGTCGATAAATCAACTTCCAGTGTTACAGTTTTGGATAGTATCAACGAAAACCTGCATCATTCCAATCAAAGAACATAAGTTTAACACACCAGAAAGGGGAGGATGCATACCCATGTAGAAAACAATAACATCTGATTGTTAGTTCTCTTTTTCAACCGCAACAACTGCAAGAACATAAGTACACTCCTAATAAAAAAAAATTGGCACCCTTTCTAGTGCACCTCCCTTTGGCTATTTTTTGAAAACTCAATGTTATTATTTTGGTAGCAGAATTTGTAGTTCCCTAGCACCTTGTCACCACCCAGAAAAGGCACGCGGATTGCACCGGTAAGGTGCCTTTGACTGTTGGAACAGACATGGTTCATTTAGCTTAATACGTTAGATGACAAACCTTTTCATATAATTTGGCAAGGTGGGAGCGGTATGGATATCCATGAACAGTTTGCGGCACTGACCAACTGTTTTGTTGGAGAGAATATAAGTCTCATCCACCGACTCAGTGCAAACAAAGTAGCACCTAACAGATGAAGTGCATTTCTTGATTTCCCCTTGTCCATCGTCTTTCTTTTTCTTCTCATTTGCTCCATCCTTGTAAGCTGAGAAAGATCAAATAAAAATAATCTAACAAACTAGAAGTTCGAGAAATGCTGCAGCAGAGGAAAATGCAAATAAATTAAGAGGTCCACAGCTGCAATAATAATGCACTGGAGAGTGGGTAAACATCCACTCACTCAATCCACCAAACACACAATGTGCATATGTCCCCAGGAAATTCACAAATTCATGAGTAATACTTATGGCAAGTGCTGAAATGTGTTAACCCTAGTGGCTAGCAAAAGAAAATGTACAAACATGTGGAGTCGAGACTGTATAATAATCATCATATGATATTGTTCGTAATAACTACTAAATCCAAATAGAATTTGCATTATGAGAAACAAGAAACTCACCGATAAAACGATATCGCCGCAGACCCAAAACAATACCATCTTCAGCAACCTTATGGTAGAGTTGGCGGTAGAAATCAGCATTGGTGTCTGAAGGAACCATAAACTTTACTACAAGAACGTTATCATCACCAAGAACTTTCTGAAGGTAAGTCCTCTTATTCTCCATATATGGCCCCTGATTCAGTCAAATAAGGTTAAGAATATAAGGTTGGTCCCTAAATTTCCTCAAAATGTTTCTGGCCCACAAATGCAACATTTGGCAATCCGGGTCTCTTAACCCATTAATGTCATTGGCATTCATCCTTTTATTCATATATCAATGGAATTTGATGCATGGTCTGTCAAATTATACAACTATGTATTACTGTTTTAGGACATGTTATGTGAAGTTAAGTAGGAATTGCACGTCATAATTGAGTTATATGAACCTTTTATGTTAATAGAAATATCAGCCAGTTCCCCAATTATCGTGTTTGCAGCACAAATTCTACAATATGATGAAGATAATAGTAGAATATTCTTGTAACTGCATATAGGAAAACAATTTGCAATGCATGACTTTCTCTAAATGAAACCAATAGCAAAGAATCAGTCAAACAATTAACCTACAGAAATAGGAAATAGCGAAAATTTTAAATCACAGAAATCTCAGAGCAGAATATGACCTTGGAAATCAACCTACGTCTGCGCGCGCGCATGCATGTTGACTACAGGAAGCTAGATTGGTGAGACGTTAAAAGCGATTAACACAAATTGAACAATGTAGTATGACTACTTGTTGATGTGAAGAGAACAACAACAATAAAATGAAACACAAATACAAAATAAAGATATTGGAAGCATCACAAACCTTCAAAACATAGAATACGGAATCCCCTCTTATCTCAATATTACAATGGTATACTTTTGTTTTACTTGGGTCCAAATCAAGATTCTGCAGGTAAAGGCATCAAAGAGTAAATGGAGCCAACATTGAGGTTAGGGCATAAAAATACGATTATCATCTGTTACATGAAAATGTAAGTACCGGAATGATGAAGCATCAAAAATCCAAGAGCCACATGCATATTCAAGGGTACTCATGACATGTGCAGTTACAAATTTTACCTAGTTTGCTTCATTGAAAACGAGGTATCATGGGGCTACCATTCACTGGTGGAGAACTCACCTATTATCCCGGTTGGTAAGGTGCAAAGATCTCGGAAATGCATCCGGGATAAACCAACCGGGACAAAAGGGGGGGGGTCTTTTATCCCGGGTTACTCAACCGGGACAAAAGACCCCCTTTTATCCCGGTTGGTAATACCAACCCCGGTTGGTAATACCAACCGGGATAAAAGGGTTCACCCCCCGTGGCGCTGCAAAAAAAAAAAATTCCCGAGCTCCCAGGAGGCCCCCCCGCACGCGCAAGTCACAAGTCACAAGTCACGCAATTATTCACGCGAAATATGCGCGTGCGCGGTTCGTGGGATTCGAACCCACAACCTCCAGCCTCGCGCGTAGCTTCCTTACCATCCCACCTACACACCACATCTGACTATGTAGGGGATACTATCCTTTTGTATTAAATCGGGGGGACCCTTTTATCCCGGTTGGAAACACCAACCGGGATAAAAGGCCTCTCAGAGTCTTTTTTTTCCAGTAGCCTTTGCAACCGGGATAAAAGGTCCCGGTTGGTGAGCCCCCCACCAGTGACCGAGTTTGGATAAAAGGTCCCGGTTGGTGAGCCCCCCACCAGTGACCGAGTTTTAATCCCGGTTGGTGAACCTTTTGTCCCGGGCCAACTTTAAACCGGGACAAAAGGGGGTGGATGGAAAGTCGTTTCTCTACTAGTGATTATAGAATAAAAAGCAACCACAATACGACCTTTGGCCTATCTGATGCAGTTCTATTGGATGCCTGAAAATTCTTCCGGCCGAATTTGCTCCAAATTTCGGACTCAAAATGAGCAATGGACAGAAACTTCAACGATTTAATATAGTCCACGGTCAGTACAGCTTCATCTTCCATGTTATTCCTGTAATTTGAAATGAAGATGTCTTAGCAATAGCATAGCACAAACAAAAGTTACTTTTGGCTCAAATAGGTAACTGATATTACATACTAGGAAGAAACCGCGTGTTTGTTTTAGAAATATATAATGGTACGTGAGCTAAGGAAACATATTCTGAATCCATTTGTTTACAGGGTAGCAAAACCCCGCACTTCACAAGCAGTATGTTCTTTGTTCACAATCCTGAAAGAAAACGAAACTGAAGACTTACTGACAAAGATACGATAGTATCAAAAATCTCCTGCAGAACTCCAAATCCTCCAGCGCCCACATCTGAGGGCTTGCCGTCTTCCTCAATTCATTAGTGATATGAGGGCTTGCTGCCTTCCTGAATGCATTTTCTGCATCAAGATTCGGCACGGGCTTTTGTAGCATTATTGCACACTCTGGGCCCAGATGGAATCCATAGGGTCCAACTCCCTGAAGACATCTTAAACAGTGCTGCAAGCGGCTTGAGGTGGATTCACTTCTTGGATGTGTAGGAACCATCTCGTGCTTGGGGCTATCAGTCTGTGTGTGGTTCCACATCTCAGATGATCTGCCATTTCCAGGATTTTCAGCCAGCATCATAACACCATGTGGTGCAATGGAAATCAGTTCTTGGATACTGTCATCATACTGCATAGGCATCTGGTTTGCCTGAGAAGCCATTGGTGGGGCAACGTTATCAACTTCAATGCGATCCTGGTTCCAATCCCTTGGGGAGATGCAATCAGATGGGTTGTCAACTGCCATCATCACCGGAAAACCCTCCTGACCTTGACTCTCGTCCATCACCATGCAATGGTTCGAGAGGTCCGAAGCTATTTCTTCCATTTGGACGTCATTGTGGTACTGCGGTCCATGTACAGATTCATCTGTTGAACACAAGATTCTATCATCAGGAAGCATTAAAGAACTGTTTTAATTTTAAATGAAAGTCCCACTACTAACGAAAGCATTACAGAGTGCGCCAAAAAGAAACAAATGACTAGTAAAATCTGCCAACAAATTTCATTGTCAGGGGAGATCAGAATGGCACATTCCTATTTTGAAATTCTAGTGGTCATCCCGGAAAATAGCAGGCTGGAAATACCTACCGCTGAAGCACAAAACTGCGAGCAACGCTGCAGCCCGCATTCTACAGTATTTTCCTCCCAGCAATTTTCTTAAAAGAAAACAAAAACACCCATGAAGTGAAGAAGAATTGGAGCCCGCCTGGGGGATGGGACCTCACCTCTCTGGGAAGGAGCGGAGGAGCAGCAGGCGGCGCTCTCGGCGGTGGGTACGGCCAGCGCGTTGAGCGCGTACGCCTCCTGCCTGGCGACCGTGATGATGTAGCCGGTGAGCGTCCGGACCTCCCGCTGGGACCCCCCGATCTTCCGCAGCACGCGGACCGCCGGGGCTTCGCCGAGCGCCCCAAGCTCGCGGCGCGCCCGTTCCTCGGCGACCTGCCCCAGCCTCCGCTCGAGCTGCGCGAGCTCCGCGGCCACCGCCGGCGGCAGGGGCGCCGCCTGAGACGGGCCGGGACGCTGCATTTGCTTGGGGTGGTGGAGGGTCAGCGCATCCCCCGGCGACGACGGGGTGAGATGGCAGGCGGTGGTGGAGCGGAAAGCGGAAAGGCGATTGGGATCAAAAGCGCAAAGCGAAGGGGAGCGCCGGCGCCGGCGGTTGGGGCCTTTTGCATTTATGGTGGCGGTGGGGCCTGCACGGCAGTGGGAGAGATGTTTGTTACTCCCTCCGTCCCAAATTCTCGGGAAGTCTCAAATTTAACTTATATCTCCAAATAAATTTAGTATGAAAATATATTATATAATTAATCTATTGATATTTATTTTATACCATAAATGTAGTATTTTGTATATATTTAATTAAATTTAAAATTAGTTGACTGAGGATCGCGGTCTTTCTGAACTGAGGGAGTACGGGAAGGAAAGCTGACATGGTGCGACAGGGAAGAGGGCGGTGCGTGGCGGGAAAGCAGGGAGGTTTGGGAATTGTGGGTCGTGTGACTAGTCAGGGACACGTTGAAAGCGAGCTGACAGGTCTCGTCAACGTCAACTCAGAAAAAAGGACGTCAGCTCGAAGCTGAAAAGCCTACAGGTCTACTGGACGCTCGTTGCACTTGCCTAGACCTTCGTCCAGTGATTTTTGAATCTCGGACGCGCTCCAACTTTTGAAAACGTTATCACGTTGGTTCTTCAGTGCGAACTAAAAGATGTTAATTAAGATAATTAAATATGAGCTAATTATAAAACTAATTATACAGATGGAGGCTAATTCATGAGATGAATCTATTAAATCTAATTAATTCATCATTAGCACATATTTACTATAGCAACATATTGTCAAATCATAGACTAATTAGGGTTAATAGATTCGTCTCGCAAATTAATCTTCATACGTGCAATTGGTTTTATAATTAATCTATGTTTAATGCTCCTAATTAGTATCTAAACTTTCGATGTAACAGAAATTTTAGGAAGTCCTAAAGAACCAGACACCCCTAACCAAAACGAGATAAAATTATAGATATTTGTATATATTTCGATGCTTGAAGCACCAAATCAAAGTCGACACTCCATTTTGATTTTTGCTACAGTGTGTGCACATCATGTGTGGGGTTCATAGTTCAAATAAACTAACATAAAATGTGCATTTTTCCCCTCCTCAAGTGCATTTACCTGTGCTGTTCTGGTGTCTTGTGGATCCGTCACTCCTTTTAAGTAACCTGGATGCTAGGTCAATCTGAAATAATCAAATCACTAATCATGCTAAGTTCCTTCCAATTACGTTGCAACCCTTCCAATTATAAGCCCGCGATTCCCATCAAATTTATATTATTGCTTGATTGATTGACGACCAATCACAATTAATCCGAAATAACCAGATCACCAATCATGTCAAGTCCTTTCCTATTATGTCAAAACACTTCCAATTACGAGTCTATTTTCCTACCAATCAAATTGATTGATTGTTGATGATCGATCACGGTCAATCCGGAATAATCAGATCACCAACCACATCAAGTCCCTTGCAATTATATTAAAACCCTTCTAATTATGTGTCTAATAACCCTATCAATCAAATTAATTGATCGATTGATTTTGATTGATTAAAGCATGGATACTTTTCTTTCCTGTCTTCATCTCATATATATAAGGTGCTGCTCGACCCCCTCCCCCAAGCCAAACTCATCCCACAACCCAGTATTTTAAAGAGTACATATGTCTGTGTTCATTCGTTGCTACATGTTGCTTTTGTGTCTCTTAACGTTGCTATGGTACAACGTTATGGATCTGAGGTTGACGTAATAGTAGAGGTAGTTTTGTTGGTTCGACATAGCGCAATTTACTTCATTCATATGGGTTCACTAGTAACAGAATTGATTTTTTTATCCTAGCGTTCCTCTTCCTCTGTCTATTATAATATTTTAACATTCCCCCATCTGGGCATGGACAATTTAAATGTTACTCTCTTCATCTCAAATTACTATTCGTTTTGGCTTTTTTAGATACATAACTTTTGTTACGTATCTAGACATAGCACATATCTATATGTACAGCAAAAGTTATGAATCTAGAAAAAACAAAATAAATTATAATTTGGAACGGATGAAGTATTTGTTTAGACATCTTTGTATATAAATAATAATAGCTTTTTGTGTTTATCATGTGTGTATTTGATATCATAAATTATAAATAATAATAGGTTCTAATTAAATTTATAGGCAGGGTACCTGCACTAGTCGAGAAAAGTCAATTTTTGTTGCGGGGCATCGAACTTTCTACGAATTAACAGAGCACATGCAATCTATCATATTGACCGGCGGGTACCATTTCTTTGGTTTGAGGAGCGAGAAGGTACCGGGAACTTCCATTTTGCCCTCATTGAGATGGGGCTCACATGTCAGGTTCTTATCTCTCTCTGTCTTCATCTGATCACGGGCCCGGGTCGAGCACACCCTATCGCCGTGTCCGAGTACTGCCACATCAGGCATCAGCGGCAAGGTAGCTTGGTTTGGCCGAAGAGGGTGAAATTGAGAGGAGGCTACCGGTAGTTGTGTGCTCGTGAAGATTGTTGGCGGGATTTGAATAGGGAGGAAAGGATCCGTGGTAGCATGGAGGATGGAGCTACTGATTCTGCTTGGAGAAGGAGCAGAGGAGGAAGGGGATAGTTGCTGGTGGCTGACGATCGGAGGAGCTTGGTATGAGCCAGCAAATAATCGCGATTTTGTAACGGTATGGAGCCAATTTGTTGGATTGCGGTGTGTTTTGCCCAATTCAAAGAAAGTTCAATGTCCTGCATTAAGCAAAATTAATTTGCCTTTTTTAAAAAATGAAATCTAATTTGAAAGTGAAATGTATAAGTTCCCATATATGATGTGGATATCATTCATCAGTATTTGAAAGTGAAATTAATTTCACGAAAGTACAACACTAATTCAGCGAAAAATCTGAAATGATCTCATTTGTCAGTATTTGATATATTCATTACTGGATCTCGTTGCCGCACCCATTTTTCTTTGTGCGGCTGACTTCGATCCCACAATGGTAAAGCTCCCATATGTTGCTTTGAGCAAAACCATCACAGTGGGATCTCGTTGCCTAGCTGAAACCAATTTTTCCTTTGTTTGCTTGGGCCAGTCAGTGCGGCTCTTCTCCGTTGGATGCGATGAGGCCAATGATCGAGGCAGGCAAGAAAACCAAACACACCTCAAATCTTTTATCATGCAGCCGCGGACCGTGCTGCCAAAACACCATGTAAGTTTTCAATTTTGAATAGATGTGTCTGCTCTTTGTAAAGCAAGCATGTCACCGAAAACTTAAGGGTGTGTTTGTATCAAGGATAAACTGGGATAGGACGGGACGGGACGATCCCGTTTTTCGTAGTGTTTGCTTTTTGGATGGAGAGGGACGGATCGATCCCGCGAGCAAATATTCGCTTATATGCGGGACGAGCCCATCCACCAAAATCGAGCGGACGGACTCGTCCCACTTGGAACACGGTGTGGTCGAGCTGGCGTCGGCTCTCAGCTACAAACAACGAGCATTAGGAAGAGGAGAGCAAGCTCATGGCAGTGTGTCGAGCTCATTGTCGGTGCTCGTTGTTAGCCCCTCTGTATCTGAAGATGTGCAAGACTCTACACCTAATGAAGCACAAGAGCCAGAAGCTGTTTCTGATGGTATTTCTTCTCCTCCTGTTGGGCCACCAAAGCTGGACCAGTCAGGAAGCCCAACCCGCGTGTTGTCGGTCCTGAATGGACGAACATGCTTGCAAGCATGGATGTGGCGTAGTTGCTGTGTAACAAAATATAAGCTAAGGAGCGAGAGGGGTGAGGACAAGGAATTGCATGAACCAAACCGTTGTTAACAATTGGTATCAGACTCATTCGATCCTACAGACTTGCCTGAGATTTGTTCGTGCTGGTTGATTTTGTAACCAGATCGGGTTGGTAGAGTCGAATCGGAAGCCATCTGATCGGATTCGTCTCCTGTAATTCCCATCCACTCCGAATCATTGCCGTGCCCATGCCGATCTGGATCCGCCGGCCACCCACAACCACTACACCGGGCTCCAATGTTGCCAAGGCGCCATGAATCTAGACACCAAGCTCATCCTTGACAAGATCTCCGAGCATGACGCCACGTGGGAGAAGCTGTTCAAGGAGCAGGACGCGAAGTGGGACAAGCGCTTCATGGAAGCCGCGTCCGATCAGGAGAAGCGCGTCTCCGATTTGGAGAAGGTGGTGTCATCTCTCGATGAGTGGCGTCCGAAAATCAACGGCACCATCGATGACATCAGGCTGGAGGTCCGTAAGCTCAACAAACATTGGGAGCAAGCTCTCCTCGAACCTGTTCCGTAGGCGCCCTGCTCTCCCCGGCGCTCAAGTTGGCTACCGGCGACCCAGCTACCGGAGATCTGGCTGACAAGCCCCACAAGTACTGCATTGAATCTTCTCACCGGGCAGATGGTTACAGGTCCATCACGCCCATGATTCATCCCCCGATCAAGGGTATGTACAAATCCCAGTCCAATGTTGTTCCTGATTCAAGTTCACTCTGATATCATAGTAATTGTGGAGGTTCAGGGAGTTTTGGGAATTCATCATTAGAGAAGATACCGAAATTGAATTTCCCCAATTTTGACGGTGATAATCCTAGCCTTGGCTTAATTGTTGTGAAGATTATTTTGATTTGTGTGAAACTGAGCCGCATAGGTGGGTTAAGATCGCCTCGATGTATGTCACGGGAGCCGCTGCTCGCTGGCTTCCATCTGTTGAGAAGAAATTGAAATCATATTCCTGGTTTGAGTTCTCAAAATTGGTCCTAGATAGAGTTGGTCGCGATCAACACTAGTTGTTCGTTCGCCAATTTTTAACAATTAGGCAAATAGGAACTCTATCTGAGTATATCGACAAATATTCAAAGTTGGTGGATCAGTTGACAGCCTATGAAACTCAATCTGATCCCCTTCATCTAACTATGCATTTTATTGATGGGTCGTGTGATGATTTAAAAGCTACTGTTCTCATTCAAAGACCTCCCAATTTGGATACTGTTGTGGTTCTTGCCCAATTGCAGAATGAGGTGTCTCCATCGGTGAGACGTCAGGATTTTCCTTATTCCCAGAAGTTAATGGGTGGTCATCCTCTGCCGCTGCCTCCTGTTAAAATTGACAAGCAGTTGGGAGCTATGGTTGATGATCGGCAGGCTATGGAAGCTGCCCGTGCATGTTTTGTTGATGAATGATGGAAATCTCTTCATGCTCACTACCGTGCCCAGGGCCTTTGTCAATTATGTGCCAAGAAGTGGTCTAAAGGTCATACTTGTGCTGACAAGATCCATCTCCATGTTGTTCATGAGCTTATGGAGGTGTTTCAACTTAATGATGATAATGTATCTGTTCACAATGAAGACTCTGCTAACGATCCACAGTAGTTCCTCACTGTATCAGTGGCAACAGTCTCAGGGGTTTCTTCACCGAAGTCAATGTGTATGCAATGCAGTATACAAGGCCTCACTGTCCATATCTTGGTGGATTCCGGCAGCTCTCACACTTTTATTAGCCAGGAGTTGGCCGATAAGCTATCTGGTGTTCAACCAAATTGTTCTGCCATGAATGTTCAGGTAGCCAATGATAATACCTTGCATTGCAGTTCCCATCTTCCAAATGCTAGTTGGTCAATTAATGGGTATGCATTCCATGGTGATATGAAGACATTGTCTATTTCATCCTATGATATGATTCTAGGTCTGGACTGGCTTGAGCAATTCAGCCCAATGAAAGTGCATTGGAAACAAAGATGGATAGCTATCCCTTATGCTGATCCTACTGTGGTATTGTATGGTGAAAGCTCATTATTACCTAAGGGTTCTATCATTCAGGTTTGTTCTGTGGAGGTAACTGTTACTGATCCTGTTCAAGTGAACCTCCCTTACGAAGTGCAACAACTTATTGAAGAGTTTGCTAGTGTTTTCTCAGTGCCAACAGATCTTCCTCCACCAAGATCTTGTGATCATTCTATTCCATTGGTGGAGGGTGCCGCTCCTGTTTATGTTCGGCCTTACAGGTTCGCACCAGTTTTGAAGAGATGAGAATGAGAAGTAGATAAAAGATATGCTTGCTAGTGGGTTGATATAAAAGAGTTCTAGCCCCTTCTCATCTTCAGTCTTGTTGGTCAAGAAGAAAGACAATTCATGGCGCTTTTGTGTTGATTATAGGTATTTGAATGCTATTACCATCAAGGGCAAATATCAAGTTCCAGTCATTGATGAATTTCTAGATGAATTGGCCCATGCTAGTTGTTTTTCAAGTTTGGATCTCCGATCTAGGTTCCATCAAATTCGAATCAAGCCAGGTGAGGAATATAAAACAGCCTTCCAAAAACATTGCGGTCGCTTTGAGTTTAGAGTCATAGCTTTTGGACTAACTGGATGTAACAATCAGGTGTTAAAAAGCTTAAGAATGGCTATCAAGGTGTTAATGATGAAATTTGGATGCTAAGAAAATATTATGGGCCAAAGTCAACTTTAAGTCAAAATTTGACCAAAAAAGCAAATTTGAGATTCAAAATCGAAAAAATTTGACAAAAATGTGAAGGCAAGCCTTGAAGGTATTTAGAACTCAAAGGAATCAAATTGGAAGTGAAATTCAAGTCATAAACACCTCAAATTCATAGTCAAAGATGGATTGATTTGGAAGTACAGTTCATGGTCTGAAAATACAAGTCTGAAATTAGTAACAATTAGTCAACTTTGAATTTGATTTCTGGCAGAATTTTCATTGAAGCTGGGGAGATGTTTTGGGAAATAAGTGGACTCCGATCTATAATGAAGCTTTTGGACATGTTGTTGGTCAGAGAAAATAAATGATCCGTATTTTAAATGAGGTTCAAAATTTGAAAGTGGTGCAGTTTTTAGCTCAGCTACTGAAACTGAGTTAAATTTGAGAATAGTAATGGATGACCAGTTGTGGGCTTGAATTCTGAGAAATTTCATATTAAAAAATTGGATCTTTTTGGAGCCTAAGTACTCTAGATATTCAAAGAACAATATGAACTAGTTGTTGGACAACGAAAGGAAGGATTTTAATTTTTATTGGGAGCTCAAAGTTGGAAAGTGCATACAGTTTAGACTTAAATGTCGAACTGAATGCCAAATGCCATTGAGTCTGAAAACAGTAAGGAGTGGCC
The DNA here is from genome assembly GCF_000263155.2 of Setaria italica. Taxonomy (NCBI): domain Eukaryota; kingdom Viridiplantae; phylum Streptophyta; class Magnoliopsida; order Poales; family Poaceae; genus Setaria; species Setaria italica. Next base: position 3,860,657 of record NC_028456.1, on the reverse strand, counting down.
TACTTTGGATGCAATTTTTGATAATTTTTACATGTAGACCTTGGACAAGAACATCCAAAATGGAACATATAACATGAGGTTAATAAGTTTCAGTAGCTTTTGGACAAGGAATAGTTGGTTTAAGTATTTCAATTGGAGCTCAAAGTTGAAATGTTGCACTGTCAAGTATAACAGATGAAACTGAATGGCAAAAGCCCATTCAGTTCGAAAAACAGTGAAATATGGCAGACTTTAGCTCGAGTTTTTGGAAGAATTTGTATCTACGAGTTGGGCCTTAACATGCAAAATGGAACCCCTGTTATATGGTTAACAAGTTCCAGAAGTTGTTGGGCAAGTTAAGCTGAGTTTAGATTGTTGAATTTGAATTCAAAAATTGATAGTCTGACAAAACTGAATGTCGGGGGGGGGGGGGGGGGTTGATTCAGTTATCAGCACCGAACCCTAGCCCGCATTGGAGTTAAAATTTATAAGGATGGAGTGATATTTGGCAACTGAGGCAAATCAATCAAATGTAGAGCACATGATCATCTACAACTTTGCTTAAAGGATATCCGGGAGTTTGAATTGCAACTTGGTCACAAATTTGAGTTGACTTTCGGGTGTTTTGGGGGAAAAAGAAAGGAAGAATAGAGGAGGTCGGGTGCCACACAACTGTTCGCCAGTGATGTCTAGAGCGGCGCCACTGTGCCGCGCCAGCAAGAGCGAGCCACACGAGAGCAACCAAGCAGGCAGGACGTGGCGGGCGAGAGGACGGTAATTTTTCGTATAAATTGCCTTCTCGCCGTCGGCGTGATCCAGTTTCACTGCCAGCTCTATTTTTTCACTGCCCTGGTCGCCGGTCTGCTCCGCCACTGTCCCGCCGCCGCCAATCAGTCCACCTTGCCAAGAACCGCCGCCTTGAGCTCCTAAACCAATTCCGTCAGCCGTTGTCCAGATCCAATCACCATCGTCACCACCCCACCGTTCTTCTTCCTCGGGTCCGGCCGCCACTTGTTTTGGTAAGGGCGCCGCCATGGAGATGCCTTGTGCTGGGGTTCTGGGCGTCATCCTAGAATTTGGGTGTGTTGCGCGTGAGCTAAGGATGGTGTAGACAATGCTTGTTGGCTTGGGGTCCGGCCGAGTTGGCTGGAACGCTTGCACCGCCGTGTGTCATGCCTCGGTCATGGCCGCCGTTGTGGAGGACCTTGCTCCGGCCACGGTTAGCTTGGGTTGGAGGGCGTGCCGTGTTGCTAGAGTCGTAGTAGAGGCTCCCACGTAGCTTGCTGTCGTAGGGTTGCTGCCAGCGAGCTTTGCACCACCGCGCCGCCTTTCACCATCGTGCCTCCGTCTGCCTTGCAACGTTCGTTGTTGTTGTCCGGCCAACCACCCCTACAGCACCATCAGGAAGTGCGGAAAGGTGTCACAAGTCAAGTGAGTGAGTCCCCATCGCCAGAAACCTTGTTGCCGACGAGCTGCCCCTCTGACGCCGGCCAGTCCTCGGTCAAGGCCGGGCTTCGGCCTGTTGACCGAGGCCCATGTATCAGTGAGTGGGCGCGTGAGAAAAGTCTGGATAGGGGGGAGTTTGGATAATGTTAGGTTTTTAGATTTAGAAAATAGATTTAAATTCCTATTTTCATATTTAATTCATTATAATTTGTAGAATTGTCCAAAAATAGTGAAACCAATTTTATTAGGTGTATTTTATTTTCCTTTATGCATTAAAAATTCTTAAACCCTAGGATAAAATAATAAAATTTAAGTATTTATTAAATACTGTTGATTAAGGTATTTAAATAAATACTTAATCTTTATAAAATGAATAAAATTTTGAATAATGTTTTATTATTTATAATTATTAATCTATAGGAATTAAGTTTTTCAGATTAGAAATTACTTATAATACTTTTCTAAATAAAAGAGAATGCTTAAGCTAGGTTAGTTAAAGAAACTAAAATTGTGGGTTAATCTTTATGGGTAGATTAGTGTTGGCTTGCAACTTTACCATGAAGATAAGTTGGATAGTCTTTGATTTTAAAAAGTTTGCATCTCTAACCAATGCATGCATTCTATCGTAGACACAGAAGCCCTAGAAGTAGATTTCTTGGAAGTATCTGAAGAGCCTCAGGAATTTGAAGAGGTTATTGAATTAATTCCTTGTGAGGGAGGATCTTCTAAAGATACTAACCTTTTTGTGGATCAAGGTAAGCCCCGGTGCATCTAAGCCTATCTACTTTCAGAAATTATTATTCATGAGTCCATCTATTGGTTATTTCCTTATGAATGCATTAAGTCCAGGAGTTGATTGCAAACCACTCTTGTGCATGATCCTACCTTGTTTAGAGGACATCTTTGCCACCTGTTCAACTAATTAGTAACTATCCTATGCTTAGCAATGCTTAGATACCTTTAAGTAACTTTTGTTACTCAACTCTAAGATTAATTTTGTCATACCTGTTAATCAAGGAAAATAGCCTGGAATTTTGGAAATGTGGATAAAAGCTAGAGATGATAGTTCTGTCTGTTAAATTTAATCTGGTAAAGGACCGTTTGTTGTTTTAACCAGTGATCAAGTGATTTTACCTGGTTTCTTATTGTGTATGGAACCAACAAAGCTCGGTAGGTTAGTTGGCTCTCTGATTGGAAATATTTCGTACCCGTGCTTGACGTGCTGTAGAATGGCAGGGGCGTAGCTTGAAACTCACATGGAGATCAGGCCAGACGTGGGGTCCCATGTGGGGATGCGTCCCTAGGTTTGGGTAGTCATATTTCCGATCATTGGGTACAGCTAATCAAAAGGTTGTTATGTGCAACCTGGACAGTTGTGCATGGCTAGTAGTCGGGTATCTCCTGCAGGATGTAAATTGGTCTGGATCGCCACAATTCTCGGTTATGAATGCACTTGATTATCACTTAAGCATCGTAGTGTAATCAAGTTGAATGTAATATTTTTCTGGAATTAATATGGTGTATGACTTAGTTCCACCTGAGTGCTCAAAATATTTTATTCACCTAGGCTGGTTAGGTAAAAACTAAACTGAAATGAAATGACAAAACTAAGGTCCCACTAATAGTAAGCTTTTCCGGAAAATGTGAATCAGCCAGTACACCATAAAACTATCATACAGTATTTTAAATCTATCTATGTTAGTTAGTCGGGTCAGTCTTGCTGAGTACCCTCATACTCAAGGGATCCTTTGTTGTTGTTTTCAGAAACACAGCAGGGGACAATTGAAGAGGAAGTCCCGAAGAACTAGGGTATCGTATGAGTCTCATGATACCCTAGAATAAAACTTAGTTGTATAATTATTTGCCTTGGACTGGCTTTGTGTTCAAAACTTGTAATAATGGTTTAACCTGCACTGTTAAGTTTATTTCAATCTATGGTTTGTAATAATTCGTATCTCCTGTATGTATATAAAAATGTAATATTTGTTGATGCTTTCCCTTCGTAGAAGTGATCCTAATGTATGTCTATGAAACACGTCGTGGATGTTTCGAGGCGTCCTTGGGACACTTGACAGACTACCGGGCTTACACTATTTTAAGTGTGTTTCGGATAATTGCTATTCCGACAGTGATTAGACGCACTTAAGCCAGTTTAAGTTGGACGGTTCCGCCACACTGGAGCTCCTGGTACATTCCAATTCACTATGAATTCTACCCTTCAACCTTACCTCCCAAAGTTTGTGTTGGTCTTTTTTTGATGATGTACTTATCTACATCAACACATATGAGGATCATCTAGTACACCTCAGATTGGTGTTTGAACTATTAGTTAGGGATCATTGGTTGGTGAAGCTATCCAAGTGTTCATTTGCTCGGTGTCAGATCAATTATTTGGGTCATGTGATAAGTGAGAAGGGAGTGGGTACTGATCCTAACAAGATTGCTGCTATTGCTTAATGGCCAGTACCAGTTTCAATCAAAGAGCTAAGAAGCTTCTTGGGTTAGCTGGTTATTACTGCAAATTTGTAAAGAATTTTGGCGTGATCAGTAGGCCATTGACTGACGTTTGCTCATGAAACACTCTATTTTTGTATGGACAGTGGACCATAACAAATCATTCAATGCTTTGAAATCAGCACTCTGTAACTCTCCCGTTCTTGCTTTGCTAGACTTCACTAAGACATTCTCCATCGAAACAGATGCAAGTGGCACTAGAGTTGGTGCTGTGCTGATGCAGGAAGGTCATCCTATTGCTTTTATCAGCAAAGCTCTAGGCCCTCGTTCTCAAGGCTTATTTACGTATGAAAAAGAGTACTTGGCTATCTTGCTAGCAGTCCAGCAGTGGAGATCCTATCTTCAACACATGGAATTCACTATCTATACTGACCAACAAAGTCTCTCACAGCTGAATGAACAAAGGCTACATATTTATTGGCAGCAGAAGGTATTCACTAAGCTTTTGGGCCTTCAGTATAAGGTAGTTTATACAAAGGGTTGTGAGAACCGTGTGGCTGATGCACTATCCAGGAAGTACTTCCATTAGTCCCAATGTGCTGCATCGTCTACTTGTTCTCCACAATGGTTGTCTGAGGTACTAGAAGGCTATAAACTGGATGAAGCAGCACTATCCATCTGCTGTGGAAAGAGTTGTTCAAATTAGGAGGAGTGGAATTTCACATGAGTTCCAGTTATCACCCATAGTCAGATGGGCAAACGGAACGTCTCCACCAAACTATGGAGACTTTCCTAAGATGTTTTTGTGAGTGCTTTCCCTTCCAAATGGATACACTGGCTTCCTCTTGCGGAGTACTAGTACAATACTTGCCCACATTTAGCTACCGGGTTATCTCCTTTTGTCGCTTTGTATGGCTATTCTCCCAGGCATTTTGGCATTTCGGAAGTTGATTCGGTGGAGGTTCCCGAGTTGTCTGTTTGGTTGCACTTATCAAACAACATCTTCATCGATCTAAGTTAAGAATGAAGAAGCAAACTGATCAGCACAGATCTAAAAGACAGTTTGCCATGGGAGAAATGATGTTCCTTAGGCTGGCTGTAGCCTTATGTTCAATCATCTCTGGCACCAAGATCTAACCAGAAGCTCGCCTATAAATACTTTGGACCATACAAAATTCTCAGCAAGATTGGTCAGGTTGCCTATCACCTGCTGCCATCTTGGTCATCTATACATCCTGTCCTCCATGTTTCTCAGTTGAAGAAGGTGGTGACGTCTGATGTGACGGTAATTCCTTCAGTTCCTTCTGATATTGAACTCCCTCGCATTCCATAATCGTTTCTCCAGCACAGGTTGATTGAACAAGGCACCCAACAAGTCCCTCAAGTTCTTATGAAATGGTCGAATTGGCCTACTTCAATGGCAACCTGGGAAGATGTCAGAGATTTCCCCGAGCACTCGCTTGAGGTCAAGCAGGATTTCAAGGGTAGGGGAATGTTAGCCCCTTTGAAGATGTGCAAGACTCTACACCTGATGAAGCACAAGAGCCAGAAGCTATTTATGATGATATTCCTTTTCCTCCTGTTGGGCCACTAAAGCTGGGCTGAGTCAGGAAGCCCAACCCACGCGTTGTTGACCCTGAATGGGCAAACATGCTTTGCAGGCATGGATGTGGCATATCTGCCGTGTAACAGAATATAAACTAAGGAGCGAGAGGGGTGAGGACAAGGAATTGTACGAACCAAAACCAATCTCCGTGATCCAATCATTCCTCGTTCCTTCCTAGCTCCTTCTCCTTATTCCAATTCTCCTTCCTCCTTCCCCGCTACCATTGTTAACACTCATCAACGGATGGGGCTGTGGCGCTCGAGGATGTACGAAGAGGATGCAAACGTAGAAGCTGCGTTCGCCGGACAAATCCAGTGCCCACAGCGAGTCCCCTCCAAATTCCTTCATGTGTGGCATCTTCCTCATCATCAATGGATTCGATTTTGACGCCATTGGAGCATCGATTCATGGATTACTTTGCTGGAATTTCAAATCTTGCAACCGCCTCATGCTGCCATGGCGGCGCCACAGGCGTGGAAGGGGAAGCGCGGCTACGTGGGGGCGCGCCCGATGCGCTGCGTGCCTACGTGGGTCAGGAGCACGTCCGCCCGGGTGAGCGGCGCAACCGAACAGGTGAGCGGCACTCATGAGGCCAACGTCGGGAGGAACGAGATGATGGGGAGTGGCCCACATGGCAGGGAGAGATAAAAAAAGGAGAGGTGCTGGCTGAACTGGGCCTTGGCTATGCCTAATTTGGCCCAAACTCGTGGGTCTCATAAGTGTCTAATCTCACTAACTCGTACTTCCAACCAAACAAAAAATATAGGATGGACTCGTCCATCAATTGAAACACGAAGTGGGACGATTCTATTCCAAAAATCAGGAATGGGACCATCCCATCCCACATTATCTCGAAACCAAATGCATCCTAAAACTTCACATCAGAATCATTGCATCGTTGAAACAATGAGCTTTTTTTTTTCCGAATGGTAATGAACCAAGAAACTGCTAGCTAGACACCAAATGTATTATTGAACCAAAGATTTCATAATAATAAGAGCTCACACTAGCATGCCAAAAGTAATAACGATAGCACTACATACTTAACTACTAACTACCTTGAATTTCTTAGACAAAGAACGCGACGAGCCGACGACGTATTAACTGATTCTTCCTTTACGATGATGGTTTTGCAAATCAACGAGGAATATCTCTACAAACTACGCAACGGCACTTGCCCTTGATCCCTCCTTTGATGCACTTGTACTCCTGGAGTCCAACTTTCCGTAGTTTCTTCTGAAGCCAGCACTCGGACTTGCACAGCCAGCTTTTACAGAATGGGATCTTCATAGTTATAGTGGCGCAGACGATCTATGTAAAAAAGATTAATTTTTTTTAAAAAAAGTTGAATTGCGCTTCTATCTTGATCATATTATAACAAAGTAATTCATAAACTAGAACACAAAGGAAAAGAGATGCAAGAAACACGAACCGGCCGAGGTGTAATCTGTGTGTAGCATGAGCACTACAAGAAGGCAGCAAAGAATAGCTTGCTTCGCATTCATCTTGTTTGATATGGACAAATAAAATGGTAGGCAGTAGGTTAAAGGGGTGCACAATCAAAGAATGTATTTATAGCAGCCAGTGCACAATCAAAGAAAAGGGGATCTCTGACGGCTATTCTTATTACAGAGACTATGAGTCAAACTGTAAGTTTGTAACTGCGTGTGTGCATGCAAAACGCAGATCAAGTCGACAAGTCCAATCGGTTAGCGAGCAGAGTCATATAGCCCCAAATTAGTGTGTGAGCAGAAATCTAGATTCCCGGTTTACCGAGTCATAGCCACAAAATCCAATCTTTTCTTACCCCCACATGCATACGCTTTGACTACATGCATCGTCGTGTAAGCCTCCAATTTTGTGAAATTAATTCCTTGCCACTCGTGAAAGCTTCATTATCTTTATTTGGTTCCTGATTTTCACTTAAGACGAAACTCATCTCCCTGATGGAGTTACCAAAGCTGTGGGAGAAAATGCTGCCAGAGAGGGACCGATTTTCATTATATTAAAATTATTGATTCATTTGTATGGTTATTACAAAGTTATCTCCCTATCTAAGTGAAAATATGCACAATGAACGTTCTGGGAAAAAAAAAACAAAAGCCATCGCAGTATTGGTGCATCTCCACAACCAACCTTGTCCCGATCGAATTGTCACCATGCGTGTTTTTGCTATAAGGTGCAACGTAAATGATGGAGCAGCTAGCCTAATGGAGCAAAAGATGTATCTTGGAGGATGGTGCCAGCACGTCAAAATGGCCTTTTGATGAAGGGTAATTTGGAAAAATCACACCTGATGTCTCAGTATATGATACTTATAACACTCTTATGTAGCTGATGAAACATGAAACCACCGCAAAACCATATCAAAACTTCCGTGATAGTTGAAATGATGAATAAATACAAGTTACATGCGAAGCCATCTAATTCCAACAAATTAGGCATCACTATTTCAGTCGGTCAGATTAACCTTAGCAACATTTTTTATCTTAATGTTTTGATTCATCTCTCAGTTCTCACAGAATAAATTAAGCTGAAACCAGCACAATGTCTTCTTCAGAATTCTCACGAGTAATTCTGCACACATCTTATATTGACAGGTGATTTCAGGAAATCATAGCACAGACCAGACGTAAATACTTTTCCTCTTAGGGCCTGTTTGTTTCATTGGAATTGGCTGGAATTGGAATTAATTTCCAAAGTCATCTTGTTTGGCTGCTCCCGGAATTGGAAAGAGGGATTCCTGAGGATTCCATCTTCCCTTCCCCACATTCCGAGCAAAATATCAGGAAACTGATTCCCCCCCCCCGAGGCCCCGACTCCTCTCCCCCACTCGCCTGCTCCCGACGCCTCCCGACTCGCCCCTGAACCACCGCCCCATAATCCGGGTCGCCACCTGTCGCGCCGCGGCCTCATCCTCCGGCGCCCCCTCTTCCAGCCCCTCTCCGCCACCCCTTAATCCGTGCCGCCGCCGCCGCCCCCAGCCAGCCCGCCCGCACCCCGTTCCACCCGCTCGCCTCCGCCCCCGTTCCTCCGCCGCCCCCTCCTCCACTTCTCCGCCGCCCCCTCCTCCACTTCCTCCGCCGGCCCCCTCCTCCGCTGCCCCCTCCTCCGTCGACCCCCTCCACTTCCTGAGAAGGATCTCCAGAGCCGGCACAGAGTCCTGCCTGGTGAGTCCTGCAGATCTAAGTTTTAACCTTGCTAGTTTTAAGCTTGCGGTGAGTCGGATGTGCTGTTTGCCTTGGATGTGCTGTTTGCCTAGGTTCAATTACTGAAACTAGTGTCAAAATCAATAGGTAGTGCAGTGCAAATTACTAGAGCGATGCAACTCTCTGGTTGATATTGGCTTTTTTACCCATCTTCCTGTTATATATTTGTTTACATTGGTCCTTTTCTTCCTGTTATATACACTGGGATTCATGCTGGGCTATTTGAAATATTAAAGCATGGTACGGAGTGACCTGGATGAGTTTGTCTTATGTGCATTTTTCTTTCCCAGTTCCAATCACTCTGTGCCTCCATGTTAGTTTTCTTCAGTGACATGGGAAGCTTAATGCGGTGTCTAACCTTGTAATTGATACATGTCAGTGTCAGGTAAAGCCATGCTGTTATTGGTAGAGATTTAAAATGAGTTTGTTAACGCTAGCCGTCAATATCTTGGAGGAAAAGGCATCAACTCTTACCTGCTCATAAGAAAGCATAGCATTTGAAAAGGAAACTAATCTGTAAATAGTTTGAAGCTGCAGGATGTTCGATCTCTGACAAGGACATAGGACAACTGACTAAGGAAAAACACTAGTAGTGCTTCAGAAAAGCTTATGATTGATGCATGATTAGTGTAATTAAATATTATTAGTGACAGCAGTGTATGTTTTAGCTGTTTGGATCCTTCCTATCAGCACTACTTGCTTTCTGTCGCTCTTTGGATACAGCAGGTTTCAGTCAACTCCCGGTAACTACCTGGGAAGACAAGTTTCTTTCTCAGAGTGTAGCATATAGACGTTTTCTTCTATTATGGATCACTTCGTACCAGATTATTTAATGTTACTTAAGGCCAATTATTTCACTGTCTCAGATTCTTTTCTCTTTTGTTAGCTATTGGTTAAGGCGTTGCTGGGCGGCTTCAAGAAGGGTGCAAGGAACTGATATGCTGAGGCACTGATACATTGTAAGTTCAAAGATTAGCGAGTGGATCCTTAGTTGAAAAATCATAGAAAATGATGGTCCTTTATTCTTCTGTATACTTAAGAATGTATAGCTATCTTTTTTCTGTTCCGCACAACTTCAGTAGGACTATGTGATTTATATGTGATATACTCTGGATGGAACCAATGCAAGTACTCTTTATAAGTTTTAAGCTTGCAAGTACTCTTTAGCCATGAGCTGTCTTGAGTCAGAAATATCTACCATACTGTCGTGAGATGCCATCTGTCTATCACAGAAATAACCTGTCTATCAGAAATAGTACCATCAGTGTCGCAATAGAAATAACTTGCCTTCTGTCTATCACAGAAAATAGAGTGCTCTACTTGTTTGTTATCTAACTCCATTAACAGCTTAAAAAATGTTAATACTATAGATTGCTCCTAGCAGGAATGGTATTGTGAGCATCCAAACAAGCTAGAAATGGTCGGCTTAATTCTATAACGGAGTGGTTTATTTCAATGATATAGCTATTGATGGTCTTTCCATGTGGTGCCTTTGGTACTTGGTCTTCCTTATCATGTTTACTGAAGTTAGCAGAAAGTTAGGGATTCATAGCATAACGGCAGCTTCCTGAACCCCATCACTCAGAACTTGACATCTCCAACTATAAAGGCAGTTAGTTATTGTGTTATCATCAAGGAGTTGTCTGGTTCAGTATTGAGATGCATTCTGTTTTTTGGACCTGTTGAGTGCATTCTGTTTTTTGGACCTTGAACCTTGTTGAGTGCATTCTGTTAGCACAAGAACTTGACATAACCTTTTTAACACAAGAAGTTACTGATTATCCAAAATAGTGTAGCATTTTGATGATAAATTAAAATATTCCTTTTTGCATATGTGCTTTAGATGCCTGACAACAACATAGACTTGGTTAATACAAGCATGGAGCAAATGAGAGAGATGAGTAGGAAAAAGAGAAAAAGGGTGGCTGCTTTATTTGTTTCTGCTGTCATGAGCATGATTGTGCACTGGTATCAGCGTAAGAGACCTAGACATATTGTTGATCGGAATGAAGTGGTTGAGAGAGATGTAGCTACACGCAAACAAATGCTAAGAAATCTGTACCAAGGATCAAATGTCTATTGCTATGATAGTTTGCGCCTAACTAAGAGATCATTTTATGACCTATGTGCCATCTTACGTGAGAGATGTGGTATGTGTGATAACAAGAATGTGTCGGTAGAAGAAAAGGTAGCAATCTTTTTGCTTGTAGTGGGTCATGGCACTAAGATGAGGATGATTCGTAGCTCATATGGATGGTCACTTGAGCCAATCTGCCGTCACTTCAATGAGGTGCTTAGAGGTATTCTATCATTATGCCATGAATTTATCAAGCTTCCTGATCCATCAGCTGTACAACCTGAGGATTCCAAGTGGAAGTGGTTTGAAGATTGCCTTGGAGCATTAGATGGTACACACATTGACGTTTTTGTGCCTTTAGCTGACCAAGGGAGGTATAGGAATAGGAAGCAACAGATTACCACCAATGTTTTAGGGGTTTGTGATCGTCACATGAAATTTGTTTACGTCTTAGCGGGATGGGAAGGATCAGCTTCAGATTCACGTGTGCTACGTGATGCAATATCTCGGGACGATGCATTTGTTATTCCAAGAATGTCCGAGAAAAGTGTAATGTGGATATCTCAAAAGACAATATCATGGCGAGGAACAAGACCTTTGACAAACACTACACTATCATCAATGGTATGCTGGAATCAAGTGGATTTGGTTGGGATTGGAATAAAAATAAAATATCTGTTGATAGTGATGCTGTATGGGAAGAATATGTGGCGGTAAGTTTCAAAAACCACTTATTTACTTAAATTTGTTCTTTTGTGCACTCATGTTAAGCCTTAAACCTACTTTTCCTTATGCGCTATATTTGGTATAAAATGATGTAAGGTCTGTGTTGCTTATGGTTGTTCTAATTGATCTTTCCATTGATGTAAGGTCATAGTGTAACTTATATGTAGCAAGTGGGAGGGGACTGGCCTCAAAATCTTATATGTAACATGTCCTTATCTTGCTTAGTGATCAGTTCACTGTTATGAGGCATGGCTTCTCAAACTCTTAGTTTATCAAGATCTTAAGAATATGTTCACTCCTGGCTTATCAAGTAAAAAGGAGTAGACTTGTGATTGGAGTAATTGTCGAAGAATGGGTTTCCAGCATATTACTGTCTTGGCTATGGTCTAATATTTTCTATAGTGTGTCCTGCTTACTGTCCGCCTGTGAGATGCTTTGTAGTTCTATAAAAGGGCTCGATCCCTCGCCCTAGTTGAGTTTCCTCTGAAAGGGACGGCAGTGACCCTAGCATATTACTGTCTTGGCAATGATCTAATCTTTTCTCTAATATGTCCTGCTTACTATCCTTCTATGAGATGCCTTTAAGTTTTGTAAGCAATGTTTGCTTGGTTGAAGTGAACGCTCTTACAATTAAAAATTCATTGTGCTCAGAACAATACTGAACTGTCCAGCTATATAATCTGAAAAAGATGTGCCAACCCGTGGCCCTGCACTTTGATTGCTTCTATGATATTTGTTTGCATGATTGCCATGTGAAAAGTGGTTATTCATTATATTGCCCATAGCTAGCATAGTTAGTCGAAATGTCTAACAGTTAGCAAAATGTCAACAGTGACTATAGAATGCACATTCAATTTTATTCTATTCTTTTTAAGCAACATATGTTTATATGTTCATTGTTATTCCGTGTGTCTTGAAGTTGGATATATATGTGTTAACCATTTGTTTTTTTAGAAAAACAAAGAAGCTTCTGGTTATAGGCACAAGACTGTCTTGTACTGGGACTCAATCAGCTTGGTGTTTGGCAAAGACCATGCTACCGGTGAAGCGGCAAGGACTGCAGCTGAGAGCTCAAAAGACATGAGTAAGGAAGATCTTAGTAACAAAGAGCCCACATCATCGGCAACTTCAGGAAGTTTAAAGAGGCAACGGTCAGGCGACTCTTTTACCTCTATGATGGCTGAAAAACTAGACAAGTTTGCTGAAGCACTAAAGGAGGAAGCCCCTAAAGGACCAACATCAAAAGAAATTCTAGACACACTGAATGAAGTACAAGGATTGGATGAAGACACTTTGTTGGACCTATTTGATATTCTGACCGGTGACGCACGCAAGTACGAGTCTCTGTTGGCGCTTCCAGAGAGGATGAGGAAGAGGTGGCTTCTAAAATAGCTCAACAAGTGAAGAAACTAGTTCATCTATATCAAGTGATGGATAATATCTATTGAACTTGTAATAATATGTAGCTCATCTGAAAGTATTATCTTGTATTTTATCTGTATTTTCCTAGCTGGAGGTACGTAACTCGTGTATGATGTGGTTTTCTTCGAAAACAGTGCTAAGTATTAGTCTGAAAACAGTGCTAAGTACTCATCTTTAATTCCTGAGAAAACAGTGCTAAGTACTCATCTTTAAGCTAGGAATTTCGAAGCTATCAGATTTAACCTATATTTTCCAAAGAAGTAGTTTCCTCTCTAATCAACCAAACAATATTTGGAATCTAATTCTAGGGATTAGTTTCTTTGTACATCCAAACAAGAAAATTGAAATGAATCTAATTCTATGGAATTTAATTCCTATTGAATCTAATTGCTAGAATGAGATTCTTAGAATGAGATTCAATTCCATCCTAACAAACGGGCCCTTATTGGTATTCTAAGATTTCAGTGTTGAATCACATAAAAAAGTAAAGCTCCTCAGTACACATTTCCTACAAGCCTACAAGCCTACAACTGACAGGAAGGTCGATTTGAAATCAGAGATAATGTTCTTACTGTCACCAAATGTATCACATCCTCCAATTCACTGCCTTTGACAGTATAGAGCAGTACACATTGAGGCTTCAATCAATCCTATTCATAGTGGTTGCCTGCCCAAAAATGGAAAAAACAATGCAGGATAACCAACCTAACAAGAGCAACAAAAAGGTTATAGTGGCATAATCCTTCCTTCTGGTATTTTTCTGTCAACTCGACCAATCCTGTTGGGTGGCCGGACTACATGCGTGACTCTGCCTTGCATCAGACCCAGAGGAACCTGCATGCATAAAATGTTTAGGACATCCGGTAACAAGACCACAAATGCCTAAGCTCAATTTGCTACAATGTGCAAACAAATAACATAATGAGTGTGCCTGGACACAATTTGTTCCAGTCGCTTTAAAGGATAGATATTAAAATAGCTAAAACAGAAAACGAAAGTTCTTAGTGGCCAAACAGACTTAAGAAGAATTTGGTATCCTGAATTTTCAATCAATTTGGAACTGTGAATAGGCTATAGTTCATCAATGCTGATATCCATCTGATGAACATGCCACTAAAGCACCAGAATTGGCTCAAATATTACTGAGCCATGAGTTCCCCAACTCCTCTTTGCATTTGTTCCAAGGAGGCAATGCAACATCGTTATATATAACCAACAGTACAAAAATAAAGTAAGGATACAAAGATCCATAAAGAAACAGCACTGTGTTGATGCACACAGATTTGCAATAATGCATCCATTGATCAAGATACTAATTCAAGATCATGATGCATTCAAGATTAAGAAAATCACTGGGAATAAAGGTCAGAACTGCCTAGTTGATGTTTAGTGCCAAGACTGCAAATTTGTTAACCAACCAAGCAAATGATAATGTCTTCGTCAGGAAAAGAGCCATGGATGTAAAACTGATATATAGCACAAGTCAATGTCAGTACACCAACTTGTTTTCACAACCCCTAAGCTACGACTCAACAATTTCCTGAAGATGCACTGAAATCAACGTCAACAAGAGGTACGAATTAACCACGACAACCCTCCTTTTGCAATGACACCACCAATCTGCGCAATTTTTCCTAGCTAGAAAAAAACATTTGGTTCCAGCAAGACTGACACGAAGTATGGTTTGAAATTCATATGAGCAAGCAAAGCAGTGTGGGAATAATAACTTACAGGGCCGTAGGTTCTCGAGTCCAAGCTGAGGCCGGCATTGTCCCCTTCCACCCAGCAGTGCCCCTGCGGGATCTGCCGGATCTCTTGCTTCTCCGGGACCTGGATCCAACCCCCCGGCAGCGCAATCAACCTCTTCACCACCAGTTCGCGGTGGTTCCTCGGCGACCTGGGACGAGCAGCAGCAACATCAGGAACCAAAGAAACACCCAAGAACTCCGGTGCGGCGGGCGGCGGGCTTACCGGAAGACGACGACGTCGCCGCGGGAGAGAAACGCCAGGAAATCTTTTTTTGCAACGAATAAACAATTGATTTCAGCTGGAATATTTATTTGGCTGCTCAAAAGGACCGTTGGGTGTTGGCTTGCTGGCCTTGCCAACTAACCGTCGAGGATACGGACCCTTGGTTCTACAAATGCAAACATCTTTGTATACATCTGAACACATCCTTAGATCCAACCATCTAGAAAAGATCAACAAAGTTCCATGAATAATACATCTGGTTTCAATCCCCCGAGAGGCCGATTTCAATCTGATGTGGCTCCACCTCTGCATCGGCGACACGTCAAATCAAGCCCAACAAAACACAATGGGCGGTGCTCTATCACCTCGCCACCCTTGCTCTTGATCTTCTCCTTTAGGAGCTCTAACACGCTCTTCGATTGCGCTTCTTTGGGACCTTTAACACTGCGCTCCCGCCGTGAAGAACCCATATTGAACATCCCATGCTCGTTGTTGCGTATCGCCTGCACTTCTGTTAATCTCTCTTCCCCGACAAGATAGGCAATGGCTGACGACATACGTGCGATCCAATATATTTGGCAAACCAATCTATAAGAGTAGGTAGCCTTAGTTATGGTAAGGATCATAATACTTGGAAAAGGACAGTCCGCCATAGTAAAAAAAAACTATTCTCCCTCTCTTCCGGTTGGCTATATAATTTATTTACTTTCTTATGTATAGTTGTATTGTACAAGTATAATTTTTTTAACATATATAGGCTGCTGTTTACAATTTCATTTTTTATCTGATTTATTTCAAAGCCTGTTAGGATTATTCTTCAGATTTTGTGTGAAACCGTGCTAATTTAATCCACTACAAAGTAATTAACTCCAGATAATAATTATGAATTTTTTTGTGATGTAAATTTCCTACTGCAATTCCATTGCTAAGGTTTACTTTTTATCCAAGCACCTAATTGAAAGTCCACACCATGATCGTTACAATGCTGAATCAATGAGAAAGCATTTTTTTCAGTTATCAAAGATACTCGCTGATAGTATTATTGAACCAAATATTTCAATACAATCGTAGACACTAGCATTATTGCGAAGCAAAGAGCAAGAGAGATCTAGAGACTTAACTACTATATTACAGTACTGAATGACGCCAACAAAAGGCATGACAATATTGATTTGTTCTTCTTCGGTGACGATGGCTTCACAATATCAAGAGGGAAGCGTCTACTTCGGACAGAAATGGCAGTAACACCTGCCCTTGATCTCTCCTTTCGTACACTCGTGCTCATTGACTGTAGAGGAAGTTAATTTCGCCTCAAGCCAGCACTCTACCTTGCATGACCAACTTTTCTACAAAAATGTAAGTAGAGCCGCAAGTTTCTAAAAAAAATGAACAATGTATTATATATCCACATGTTATTAACTTATTACAATCTCATGTAGTGTTCTTGAATGAAAATGTTAATGAGACTAAGCTGTAACAAAATATGAGTTTCCTAAGAAAAAGATCAGAAGAATATTTCTCGAGAACAAATTAAAAACAAAAATTCAGAAGACCGAACACGAGTTAATTGAGAAAAAGAGCGGAAATGTAATTCTATCTTGGACCGGATTATCACCAGATTAATAAGCTGAATACAACAGAAGATTGATGTAATTAAGGAACACGAACCAGCAGCCAAGGTATTGGTTTGCATGTAGCATGAGCACCAAAGAAGGCAGGAGAGAATAGCATGTTTCCCGTTCTCATCTTGCTTGACATGGAAAGA
The DNA here is from genome assembly GCF_000263155.2 of Setaria italica. Lineage (NCBI taxonomy): Eukaryota > Viridiplantae > Streptophyta > Magnoliopsida > Poales > Poaceae > Setaria > Setaria italica. The sequence continues at coordinate 3,844,002 of NC_028456.1, read as the reverse complement.
ATGGAATGTCGTGGAAGGGGTACATGTGACCATTTCTTTACAGATGGTGATGACTTTTTCCTTTGACCTGGAATATTCATGCGTGCATGCAAAACACATATCCATATCCACTGAATCTGTTAGCGAGCATAATCTTTCAGGTCCCGCGTACCTAAATCACTGTGTGAGCACTGAGCAGCAATGGATCGAGCTTCTTTGACCGGCCGAGTTGCATGGAAGCATGCAGGATCTCTTGCTCTTTCCACTACTCCCTCGTCTAAGCCTCAAAAGGAGCTTAAGGGGTCCCTTGCCACTCGTGAAAGCTTTGTTATCTTCGATTCCTTACTTGCAGTTAAGAAAGTTCTCCGTCATTTTTATTTTCGAATGCAACAATAACCAACGAAGGAAGATGATATATATCCAGTAATAAGGGATCAAAGAGTTCCGCGGCAAACATATTCATCTTAACTATGAACCACGTATATATGGATTGGAAAGAAAATATCTTGGTCTCTAGGTTTAAATTACGATTTACGTTTCCCCTGTGCAGCCATGCCATGGAATAAAGATGTTCCCCTTGGTGCTTCTTTGCCATGTTTTTGTTTTAAATCCTTGATGTAATGGGTAAAAGAGTTTTTGGTTTAGAGAACAAGCTCAATTGACAAAAAGATGAGTGCCTGGTTGGTTGCATTGATTTGCTTTAAGGTTAGAGATGATAAGATGATGGGCCATTATTTTTTTTTCTTTGATGGGCCAATTTGGGAGATGGGGCTTGGGAGGGAGAAGGGGAGAGCTTAAAAGTACACTATTAGGTTATACTAGTATTCCAAAAAGATTAATATAAAAATATTCGATGATCAAAATTAATTTTTTACTACTGAAAACTTCACCTGTGGTATGGTTAGTATACATGAGTAGTACATGTAGTATAAGGGTATCATGATAAAAGAACATAAATACTATAACTATAATATTTTTTGACACCATCGTAAAGTCTACAATTACCTATGGACGGTTAGATCTTCCCTGTACTACATACTACTAAGCAGGGAAGATGGCATACCCTGCCTCCTGATAGCGCAATGCATTTGCTTCGCACAAAACGCATATTTATCCGAAGACTTAATGAATCTTCTCTATTTCCCAAAACCCATTCGTTCACCGGAACCTTCCACAGGTGATCCAGATTGGGGTACTTCTCTGCTCAGGCAGAGCATAACACCCCTGATATTTTTGGTCCAAATTTATTGACGTCCAACTCAAATTTTATCCCCAATGCTTGGCTACAACTCCAGTCCAATTCAGTAACTTTTTATCCACCCATCTAAGTAGAAGTCCACGTCTTCAATCATTACAATGCAGAATAAATAAATGAGAAAGAAGTTTGTCAGTGAGCAAAGAAACTCATTGATAGTATTATTGAACCAAAGATTTCGGTACAATCGTTGACACTAGCATTGCAAAGCAAACAGAGACAAACCTAGAAACTTATTAACTAACTACTATTTTGTTCTTCGGCGACGCTGGCTTCAAAACATGAGGGCAAGCGTCTATTTCGGACACAAATGGCAGTAACACCTGCCCTTGATCCCTCCTTTCGTACACTTGTGCTCATTGACTGTAGAGGAAGTTAATTTCGCCTCAAGCCAGCACTCTGCCTTGCATGACCAACTTTTGCAGAATGGAACCTTAATATATGTAGAGCCGCAAGTTTCTACAAAAAAAAAAGATGAAATATGTACACCCACATGTTATTAACTTATATAATATCATGCGTTATTGAATGAAAATTTACATGAAACTAAGAAAAAATTGACACAATCTGAGTTTTTTTTTCGAAGGAAATAGATTAGAAGATCATTTTTCTCGAAGGAAAGTACACAAGCTATGCAAGAACAAGAATGGAAATGTAATTCTGTCTTGGACCAGATTATCGCCAAACTAATAATTAAGCTGAATACAACAGAAGAGAGATGTAATTAAGGAACACGAACCAGCTGCCAAGGTATGATCTGCATGTAGCATGAGCACCAAGAAAAGGCAGCAGAGAGCAGTTTGTTGTTTCGCATCCATCTTGTTTGACATGGAGAAAATGGAATGTTGTCCAAGGCGTACATGTGAGCAGATATATATAGAGCCGCCAGCAGACGTTGATCGTGAGAGAAAAAGGGATCGGTGACCATTTCTTTTTGCAGTTTGATGGCGATGACTATATTTCCTTTGACCTGGAATATTCATGTGGGCCATGTGTGTGCATGCAAAACAAACATATCAGCTGAATCTATTATTAGCAACAAGAATCTTTCAGGTCCTGAAACCTGAATCACCGTGCATGTCAGCAGCAATAATGGAGATTCTTTGACCGGGTTGATGCATGGGAACATGCAGGATCTCCTGCTCTTTCCACTGCTACTGCCTCGTCCAAGCCTCGGAAGAAGTTTACAGTCCCTTGCTACTACTCGTGAAAGCTTCCTTATCTTCGATACCTGATTTTCAGTTAAGAAACTTCTTCATCTCCGTCATTTTGATTTCCCAATGCAGCAATAACCAACAAGAGGATTAAATCCAGTAACAAGGAAAAATGAAACAAAGAGCTCTTCTGCAAACTTATTCGTTTTAACCATGAGCTCCATATATGCTTTTTAAAAAGACATGGATTGGAAAGAAAACATATATCTTAACTTCAAGATTTAAATTACGAGAAATTTTATTTTTGCCGTATGTAGCCATGCCATGGATGATTTTGGGGACCCTGTTTGAACATTGTCGAGTAAAACATGTTTGTTGTAAGATATTTTTTCTTGAGCGTTGTATATGAAAGCAGTCGGGAAACTTACCGAGTGTTCTTACTTACACCCATGAGAAAAAACTACTCAACATGCTATGTCGTCGTCATGTGTGTGAGTTTGTCCGAGTGTATTCACGGCAGTGTTTAACATTATGGAGTGGTAGTGGCTATGACAAAACTCGCTCCATTCGCCGCTTTAGAAATATTAGTGTTATAGCCTTATAGGAAATTTACCTAACTATCCCTAATTAGGGATATGATATCATTTAGTTTGCTAAGGTAGTTATGAGGCAACCATTCCATGCATGCCGCCCGAATATCAGCATGGCTTAAATTCTCTAGGCGCACTAATCCTTTCCTTGAGATAAATCCCTCGAGCACTTTTCTCATCCTCATCAATGGTGTTCTTGTTGGTGGACACCACATGGACAATGTTGATCGCACGATTGGATGTTGTCCACCACGCTCCTGCAGCGGCACGAGGAGGTGGCCATGGCGATTAGAACCACAACGCAGCGATAAAAAACGCACGTACTAGCTGTTGACTCACACGGAGCAGCCAATGGCGATTTCGTCAATCTTAAGGATATGCCAGCTCAGTCTCCCGGATGTGCTTATAGAGGTAGGATTGCATGCGTATGTTCGTAGAGGCCGAGTGTGCGTGTGTTGTGAGCGTTTGCATCTATGTTGTGTTTCGAAAAAAAAAATGAGCGTAGTTGTTCTTTTGGATCACGTTTCTTGTGTTGCCTCTTTGTTCTCAAAATCGACAGAATTTGATTTTTTTTTCTGCCAAAAAATGTTCCTTTTGTTGGAAATTCAATTGAAGCAGGAAATAAATAAATATATAAACGGTAATGCTGCAGCTCTTACGTCCGACGGCAGATAAAAAAATCGGACGCAACACTTATCACGCGTGAGCTGCTGCCCATCCTCCCAAGCATACGTGGAACGTTCTGATCCACATGAAAATATCAATCTCTTCTCCCAAGGAACCGCAATCTCTTCTCCCAAGGAACCACTGTGTCTCCTCCTATCATCTACTCAGCCTCTTCCCTCCCCATTTTCTCAACTTATCGTCCACCTCAAGTTTCAGCAGCACTAGCGATGCACGCGGCGAGCTTAAGCATGCATGAGCGCAGCAGCGTGGGGCGTCGTTGCAAGCTCGAGCATATGCAGCCGAGCCCTCGAGAAGGATGATGCAGCGAAAGGGTGGCGCGCGGTAAGCTTGACCACTGCAACACGACGAGCGATAGGGCGGCGCGCGATGAGCTCATCCGCCGCGACACGACGAGAAGGCGGTGCTCGACGAGCTCGCGACCTCGTCTCCCTCATCTAGATGTGCAACACATAGGGAGTGCTCTCGTCGCAAGTGGAGTCAGATCTGTTTGTGTTGATTGGAGTAACAGGATGGCAACAACAGCATGACCTGGTGCGTGGAATATGCTGTTGCGATATGTTATTTTTAGGTCTTACACTATATCATTTTGTATGTTGCAACAGGTGATTTTGGATGTTTCAAACTTTTTCCTTTGATGCCGCAACATGAGGATTTTTTTTGTTGCGTTAGCTCTTTCTTGATGTTGCATAAGATGCTCTCTGATGTTTCAATGGTCATTTTTGCAAAGTTGTGATCCTTTGAAGAGATTCAGATCAGATGTTACGTGAAACATATCAAAATGTTACGGTCGGAATTTGTTTTCCCCCGTATCTTCAAATATTGGATGTCTAAGAGCTATATTTGGCATGTATTTTTTTTTACGTTGCAAAAAGTTTATCTTTATGTTGCAGACTTAGTTCTGGATGTTGCGATGGACCGTCCGATGGGAATTTAATTCCCATCGGACGTCCGGGCGCTAGCAGCGCCCATATATAAAATAAAATAAAACAACTGCCAGCGCCACGCCAGCCCGGCCGAGCTAAGTGCCATTTAGTTCTGGACTGCAGTTGTGTGGGCATGGGCCTGAATTGTCAAGTTGTGTCTCGATTGTAGTTTTAAAGGCCCACTAGCCAAGCGGGCCCTTACAGTAAGTTAGGCGATTAATCACAACGCTTTGAAGTCTTTGCCAATGTCATGTGATGGATTTGGGTAAGAAAAGTCTAACGCTCTACTGGTTGCGCTTACGTCGAGCGCGCAACACATGTGTGTGCAGGCGGCCTGGCCCGTATATAGATGGCTAGATGGGCCAGGCCTGCTCCAACCCTAAAACGCTCGGCCCAAACATGCCCGGCACGAGGGCAATAGCGCCCGAGCCGGCCTGGCCCTATGCTCGAGCCAGTGATTGGGCCGCAACCTCTGCATGCCAAATCAGCCTGAGCCCGGCACGATTTTTAGACCAGCCCGATGCCAGCCCAATACCCCCACCACCACCCTCCCTAACCGTTGAATCACGTCCTCCTGACTATTGGATCCGACCGTGGGGGGAGGGTGTATATAACTGCTCGCCTCCCGGCCACCTCTCCCAACCCTAGCCGCTCGCTCCCTCCCCCCCTCCCCCGACCGCCTCCCTCGCGACGCTCTGCCTCCCGTCTCCTCACTCGCCCTCTCTCTCATATCTCTCTCCCTCTCGTCTTCTTCCTCTTCAATGATCAGCTGGTAGCTCTCCGCGGTGCGGTTCCACCGTCGAAGGCCGGCACTGCACACCATCTAGCCATCTAGTAGATGTAGATCTTCCTCCCACTCTCCCACTCTTCGTCTCCCCCTTCCCCTCTAAGTCTCTAGATCTAGATGACTAGATCCTATTGCCGGCCGCTCTCATCATCTCCTTGCTGGATCTCCTCGTCGGCTGCTCTGGGCTCCGGATTCGCAGGTAAAGCCTCCGACCTCTAACCTAACCCAAGTGTTCTTGAGTTCTAACTTCTCAAGTTCTTGTTGTTTCTACAGTTCGTCAGCCATCGCGAAGCCATTGAGGGATCAGAGCTCCGGTGAATCGATCGTTCGTCAACCTCGCTGGCCATTCTAGGGCTCCGGATTCGCTGGTAAGACATCGATCTTGATCATGCCATCTCTTTTCGCTACTCTACTTGATCTTGCCATCTCTGCTTCTTTTCTAGTTGTCAGCTTCACTGCTTGACTACGTCTTGTTGTCTCTTTGTGTAGGGTGGTCTGTTGAGGGACTAGAGCATTGGCGTCAGACGATGAGGAGGAGTTCCAGGGGCACACCTACAACGATGAGCTTCGGATCTTGGGCTAGCATATAAATGACAAGAGTAACCTAGAGGCAGAGCGGGAAGAGCTCTTCGGTAGCAGCACTGCCGAACCAATCGACGTCGCTGATGGAAGGGCTCAAAAATGGTTGTTGAGGGACCCTCGTAGCTCGACCTGTCTTCTTCTCGGAAGGGTTTGCTAGGATTGGTGAGGAAGGAAGAGTTTTCCAAAATGTGATGTAGGATTTCTTTTCCTTCTATCGGAGTTTTGTGTGCAAACGAACCTCCGGTGGTAATGTTGAGATGTAGGGTAGAGGTCATGTCTAAACCCATTCAAAAGATGTGTAAAGATGCATCATCGGGTATAGACAAGCTTGGGCTAGATGCTAAAAGATGTGAAAATCTAGCCCATGATTCACCTATGGACTCCTTCTCTAATTGCTCAAATTTAAGAATGTCACTCCGTAGAGAGGCTATGTGGGGTAAAGAGAAGAATGAGTGACAAAAATCATCTCAGAGCTTTTCCCAACCTCCGTTCACAATCTTCATGTTGTGAGTGTACCATTGCTCCGCCCTCTCTATGAGAAAGGAAACAACTTCCACCTCAAGGTTTCCTGTGTCATGCCTGGGATTACCAAGCATGAACACAGATCATCAAACTCTTGCAAATGAAGTAAGGGTTTTCATTTTCAAATTCAGAGAAGGTTAGTCCCCAGACCATGACAATGATACTAGGATGGAGTTCATAGCCAGAAGCTGTGATAGGCTTTGAAAAGGGTGGTGGCTCTAAGAACTCATCCTTAAGAATAGAAAGTTTTGGGATACAAATATTTTTCATGGTAAAGAAAGGATAAAAGAAAGAAAAAGGTAAAATAAAAGATACAAGGATGAACTAGGTTTGAAGATAATACAGCAACCACTCCCCGGCAACGGCACCAGAAACGCTTGTTGGTATTTCTTAACGTTCATGAATAAATCGCAAGCGCACGGATATACCTTTGTAGCACTTTACCCGAAAAGTATTCAGGGTATCGTATATTTCTCAGGGAACAGAAGTGCAAAGGTCTTTAGCTGGTTCATCCAAGGACAACAAGAGTTAGGTAGGCAAGGATAGAGAGGATTCCTATGGCTTAGGGTCTTTGGATAAGATAAACTCAACCTGTACTGCATACTTCAGGTTTACGCCTGGTCTGCCAAGCGTCTCCAGCTATTAACTCTACACCGAACCCGAACATGGAGGGATATAAGGGATGTCTACCTCTTAGACCATGGGGAAAGGTAGCAAACAAAGGCAACCTGAAGCCTAGACACCACGTCTATGCTATCGATTACTACTCTAGCTCTAGCCAGACTTCGTCTTAGACTCAAGTCCTTAAGCTAGAGCACTCGTCACAAGAATGGACGATGAATCCGCAAGCAAATAAAGGATAGAACTTATCTTACCAAGAGACTCACCACCATAGAGAATCACGAACACTTACTCAAATAAGGAAGCATCCGTTGAGGTACAAGTGCGGGGAAGAGTGCCAACAAGCCGGCACTTCACCGAAACTACCCCTTACTCTCTCCCTATTTTCTAAGAACTATGGAGGTAGGGCTTTGCCTTGGAGTGGGATCTCTTATCTTCTCCTGTGTGTTGTATTCTGAATGAAGGAGAGGGAGTCCTTTATATAGTGGAGAGGGAGCCTTGGGGGAGTGGAGATTCTCATGGAATATTCCCTTTATTCCCTCCATTTGTGAAGGAACCGATGTCTTGGTGCATTACTTTGAGTCAAACCCCCGCAACCGCCTTCAGAGAGCCACCAGGAGTTGACACGTGGAGGATGGGCACCAGGGGGGCCAACCCCAGTCCGGCCGACCCCTGGTTGCCGCCTTTCACACCATCCTTTGGCTGGGACACTGCCTGGTTGGTCCTCTCGTGCCAGGATAAGGAAGTCTACCCCCTGATGGGGGCCCATGGATCCCTTGGGCTTGTGTAGATTGTGGTGTAGTGTGTTTCTTCTCCATTTAAGCCCATTTCCTCCTTCCATGCGCCTATGGGTTCCTGCATACAAAATTTCACCAAAGCTTGTGCAAATAGCTAGAGTAAATCATCTATCTCTAAGTTGGTGATTATTATAAAGTTATTTGATACAGGAGTTGACGGTTAGATTTGGTGATAAGGACCATCAATGCACGTCTACTTGAAGACCGGAGCCACCGCCATTCCCCGTCCACCTCCGGTCAAATTTTGGCTGGAGCACTGCATCCCGCCCATCGGTGAGCACCCCTACAAGCTCGTCTCTACCTCCTCAACCCCCTGCGCCACCTCGCTTGAGTTCCTAGCCGCTGGAGCGCCGGCAAGCTGAGGTTCTCGAGCTCCATCCGCCATGGCCTCAAGCTTTTGCGATTTGGCCCCTAGAAGATCCTGCAATCTTTAATAGTCTTCCTCCGCCTTGACCAATCCTCAGAAAACCCCCTACATCTTTGGGATCCTTGCAACTAAGTCCAACCCAAGCACTTTAATTATCTAACCCTGCCCTTTTCAGCCTTTTGCAAGCACTATTTATAGTGCCTTGTAAAACATCTCAGCTAGCCCTCCAGATCTTCGGTTAATCATGATTCGACCCCTGTAGCTTGTTTGGCTCATACATTCCATGTTTTAGCTCTGTTTATCCTCATTCTTGTTTCGTTAGATTCATATCAACTTAAACAACATGGTTAGAAGCAATGTTAATCATGTTCCATGTTTTGTAATTTATTTAAAATATTAATATGATTAATTTCTTATGCATTTGTTTTCTAATTAAAAGCTATTTAGATCCTTACCTCGTTTTCATAATTAAGTGTTAATTTCATTAATACCTATTGAACTAGTTTTTATTCATAAAATCTAATTAAGAGCTACACCACGGTTGTTCATAATTAAACTTAAATTGATTAATGTGTATTCAATATGTTTTCTAAATAAAAGCTAAGTAAGTATAACTCGGGTTTCATAAACTAATGTTAATTTGATTAATGTGAAGATATCTGTATTCTGAAATATAATTTTCTTAGTTGAACTCAAAATACAAAGTTATACTCTTAGATGTTTATATATGCTTTATTTCCAAATTAAATGTTTAATTTGTATAACTTGTACATAAATATTTGTAAATAAAATTTGCCTAAGTTTTTTTAAACTTGCTTAATTCCAACTAAGGGTATTTCTCTGAAATATCTTTACATTTTTTTCTCAGCTAAAATAAATGAAGCATGTAGCTCTTGTCTTTTCTTTTACAATCCAAACCGCTCGATAGCTTTGTCTTTTCAACCATAGCACCGTTTCTACTTTCTAGTCTTTCTCGCACCCTTGCATTCCTAGAATCGAGCCTATCCTTTAGTACGTTCTTTTAAAGGTTTTTTCTTTGGATTGGTGTACTGTTCTTAGTTGTGCTTGTTTGTTTGCTTGTATGCTTGTGCCTAATAATTGTTGCGAGTAGAAGGAACGTCGTTCGAGAGCTTTGAAGAACAAGAGCTGAAGATAATCTGAGCAGCCATATCTTTGAAGCTAGAAAGGCAAGTGTGTCCTTGTGCTTTTGTCCTAATAACTTTATTTAATCACTATTGCATATGCATGCATTTAATATTGATGGGTTGTATTAAGGTTTTCCTAGTTTTTATGATCATTCTGTCAACCTAGGTTTATCTTTTTGTTGGGTAGCTATGCTTACCTGCTATACTTGGGTATGGTGGTATTAATGAACTCGGTGATTAAAATTATTTTATTTATGCTATGCCTTTCATTAATACAAGATCGCATGCTTAACTGGAACATGGAGAACCACCCAAGAAAATACTGCAACCATAAGAACTAATGGGCTCTAGTCTTGGCTAATTAATTAGAAACTCTAGTTTGTGGTAGCTTTATCGAAAGGGCAATAGGGGGAAACAATGATGGTGTATAACCCGACCCTCAGGCTGATCTGCTCTATGGTAGCTTCGCAGTCTTGAGAGAGGTTTATGCATTGCTCTGATCATGAAACCTTAGCGAGCTATTTTTACTAAGGAGTCTTTGTAAAGGCCTCGTAGCGTCCCTATGCAGTCACACCTTGGTAGTGTGATGAGTGCTTGATCAGCATGGTTGGGTCTAAAATTCTTTAGAATTTTTATGTGACTTGCGGGTAAAGATGTACAACCTCTGCAGAGTGTCTAAAACTGATATATCAGCCGTGCTCACGGTTAAGAGTGGCCTGGACCCTTACATGAGTAACTTACTTGAAGTTGATATTAAATTGTTATTCTGGTTATTTCGTGTTGCCTTGCTGAGTACCAACCAGAAGTGTACTCACCCTTGCTTATTGTTTCTTAGAAGAGGAAGGTGTGTGAAGTTATTGAAGATGATGCTAGGCGTACAAGACCCCGAGTCGATTACTTGTGAAATTTAGAGCCTTCGTTTCTAGGATTAAGCGATTTCTCTGATATACTCTCATGTTCTTTACGTGATTCTGTTACTATTAGTCACTAATGATGTCACTATATGTATGAAACTAGATTCTGGCATACATATAGGTAGCACTTGGTTTTGTTTTAAAACCGGGTGTGACAAAAGGCCTTCACCGCTATCCTGTTCTGGTAAGAAAAAATGCTTAGGATAATATTTTTTTTCAAGTGGTGTGATGCTGATGTATCTACTTTTGGACTTGGTGATTTCTCTGGTACTTCTTTCTCCACCCCTCCTCCTGTTTGTCTAGAAGATCATCTGCAAGTGTTTTGCTGCAAGCAGCAAGCACTAGTGCAACTAGTATGGATATTGGTTCTCAACTCTCTATCTACTTAGACAGTGACACTATCACCCCTTTTAATGATAGCTTCAGCATCTTGAATTGGTGACATGAGCATAAATGAACTTATCCAGTTCTATCAATCTTAGCTAAAGATGTTCTAATTGTGCCTATCTCTACAGTAACGAGTCTGCTTTTAGTACATCTGGCAGGATTATCGAGGAGAGGCGACATCAATTGAGCCCTGAGATGGTGGAGATGGTCTCTTGCGTCAAGGACCGGGAGGCTACAGAAGCAAGAATTTAGAACCTGGTGGAGGATAAGGAACTTGAAGATAGTTTTGCTAATTTATATCTAGATGTTCCTGGTGATTCAGATGTGTAACTCAAACTTGGCCTGTAATAGCTTTGAACTACTTTAATATTTAGTTGATTGAGTTGTGGTGCACTCTTTTTTTCTATCTAGGGTTTCTCACGAGGTGTGAGTTTTACTTAGATAGATTTTTAATGAGGCAGCAATTGCATCAACTCAAACTTTTGAAATTATTTGTCTCCTCTCTGAGTTGTGGATTGTGATCTAAGTTATGCTATGATGTGAATTTTGTGACTTCAATGAAAAATTTTGCGTCTCCTTAACTTGAAGTTTTGGTTGAGCAGTGGCTGGCGTACTACCATGCCATTGTGCTGGCCCGGCATGATAAAAAGACTGTAGTGTGGGGCTTGGATCGGCAGTTCAGCACGCAGTGCCGGCCCGGCCTGGATAAGACATCAGACTGGATAGTAACGGGCCTAGTTGGGCTGGATAGTGCCGGACCTAGTCGGGCCCGGTCATATCGGGACTAGTACCAGGCGGCTCATCTGGCCGTCTATAGGCCCATCTGGCCTGCCTTGGCTTTTGATGTTGTGGATCACGTACACCACGGGGCATATAGCCTACAGGGCCATGCATAGCTTACGGATCGAGAGAGAGCTCGCGTATAATGGCCAAACAGACCAACATGATTTTTGGTTGTGACGATAGTGGGCAGTACAGAAGATTTCATTTTTGTTAACGGAGGGCGAAAGTGGTTGAAATTTCCGCTATTAAAACAACAGAGAGGGAATAGGAATATGTTTTAGTATTTTATATTATACTTATATAAACAATTATATATATCTACTTTTATCCCTTTCACTTATATTCTTAGTGATAAATACGATGAAATAAGATCCATATGGCACATATTTCGAAGTATCATTTTATACAACAAGTTGATACGGAGTTTATATATAAGTTGACAGATAAAACATGAATAAATGCATGGTCTCTATGAATTCAACACGTAATCTCGACATAAGTTGTTACTTGGTTTACACATAAGTTGATACACATGCTTTGCATAAGCAGGGCCGGCTGTATAATTTTAAGGGTCATTGGGTAAGCAAGAAGATAAGGGACCGTTGACCTAATTTTTAATATCGAGTACGAAAACTTTACAATATATGTATAGCTCATAAAACATAATAATAGTGTAAACAAAAAACTAAAAACAATAACTATTGTGATTACCTCAAATAAAAATATAATGCTTCAGTGCTTTATAAAAAACCATCTTATGGGATTTCTTGATGCAAAATCTTCAAGAACAGTATTATGATTAATGTCGTCCAAAACATCCTTCTCAATACTGCACATAGCCAAGCTATTCAATCTTTCTTGTGACATAGTTGATCTTAAATAATTTTTCAATAGTTTCAATTTGGAGAAACTTCTTTCGGCTAATGATACTGTCACTTGAATGACTTACTCCAACCCCTTACTTCATCAAGATGCTAACAATAACTTGTTCTGATTTGATTTGAACAACTTGTAGCAAAAATAATAAACCTTGTCCACATGTTTAGAATAAACCAACCACTTCCTGTCAACAAACTCACCATTAGATAATTTCCTGGAGTAGTAAGCATAAGAAAAACGTCTGCCACTGGGATCACAAGGGAATTGTAGATCCATTTCTCTCACAGGTCCTTTCTCAATTAAGATATCTTTTTTGCTGTTGTCAAGATTTTCCCATTTTTTAGGATAAAAAATAGTCAAAACGGAATTTTTTTGTTCATCAATATTTGCAGTTTCAGTATCATTGGAAGGGCTTTCAAGGACACGGACGGACCCCTTTCCCGCGCTATATGGTTTTGGCCCCCTAGCTTCATGGCCCCTGGGGGGTCGCCCTCCCCCCCCCCCCCCCCCAGCTGGGCCTGTGAATAAGTTGACAGTACTATTACATGTAAGTTAACCCAGCTGTTGTGTGTAACTTGACTGTCTTTACACACAATACTATACACTATCTAGACACGATGACATATATGGTACCAAAACTAATAAAGTTGATACATTATTTCGACACAAGTTGATACACATAAATTGACATCCGATATATGCATAAGTTGGCCTAGAATCTATATAAGTTGTTAGTAACACTACATATAAGTTGATAGTATAAATAAAATGATCTTAAAATGTATGCAAAGTGGATCTTGTTTTGTGTTGGTCTCATCGTAAGGAAGACAAAGTTATAAATGAAGTAAAAATCAGACGTCGTATGTGAGAGATATTACATTTTGAAGAGGATACAAAAGTATGCATATATAAATACGGAGTGTGACGTTGCCCACCTACCCTCCACTCCGTATCATGTGATTAACCGCATTGCATGATGTTAAATTCGAGTTATTCAGAACCGCATACACGTGTGATTGGAAGATAGATAGGGTCGTGCGCTCGTCTATCACGCGACAGGTCGTGCGTTAATTAGCACAGTCCATTTGGGTACCAGACATCACAGAGGGTTTAACATCAAGGTAAAAATGAAAAGATGTGGAGAGGGACCAACGCTTAGAAAAGTGGTCATTTTCAGCATGAACACAACAGGTTGACAGGAACATGACTCAAACATCTTTTGTGGTCGGAGATCGACCAAGATAATCCGTCTCTTGAAATTCAAAAAGAAAAGATAATCCATCTCCATTTCATTGCCGAATGCCGCCTATGGCCGATTCCAGTTGTGGCAACTGGCAAAGGGTGCAAAGTGCAAGGCAAAGCCCAAACGCGGTCTGACACGTGGGCCGGGGGGATGGGTCGCGCTTCGGCCGCTGCCTACGTGCTTGGCAGGTTCGACCGGGCGAAGTACGCGTGGGCCTAGTCCATGGACCGCGGGCCCCACCTGCCAGCGTCGTTCACCACACCCCCTCACCCTTCCCACCTCTTTCTCCCTTCCTTCTCCGCCTCTCCCACCCACCCATGGCGGTTTGATCTGATCCCCTCCCACACCCGCACCACTTCCTCCCCCAACTCTCCCTCCCTCCGCCGCTGCCCCCAACCGAAGCACGCGGCACCCAGCACCTTCTCGCTCTCCGCCTCCTCCGCACCGGAGATCCGTCTCTGCTGGTAGGCCCTGCCGCCCCCGCCTTGCTTCAACTGATCTCTGTAGCTGTGCGTTGTTGCCTGCGGCGGCCGTGAGCGGCTGGCGGAGTCCAAAACCGAGTCCTAGTTGCTGGTTCGTTCCAGCCGCTGGCGCAACCAGTCCGTTCATACTGTTCCTGTACTTGAGAGCGTCGAGCGCGCGAGATCCGTGGGTGCTTGGGTGTATCCCGCCCCGGTTTTTTTGTGTCTTAAGGAACGAGGTCAGCGATAAGCTGTCGCCTTTCATGGTTACTCTTGGTCAAGTTCGTCGCGTTCGCGAGTGGGTGCTTAGGTGTGGAATAGATGTGATGATAGATTAGATTAGATTAGATTGACAGTGGCTCTAGCATCCGTTGCTTAGATAGATTGTTTCCCACCCTTTGGAGACCTTCTCAGGCTGGAATTAGATTGTAGACTGTGAGTCTCTGGTGCACATTTCTCTGGTAGCTGCGGTGTAGTGCTAATTCAATCACCTTAGGTGGTTCAGAAGTGTGAAAATTGGTTCCTCTATAATGTTTACTTCTTGATGAATCAATGTATGAGCTCCAGTTCCTGTCTGGTATTGGCAAGGCTTGATGACTGCAACTTGCTATGTAATGTAGTGTTGTTTATAAGATTTCTATGTAATTGCATCATTTGTCTGCAAGCCTAATTGCTTTTTTTTTCCTCAATAAATGACAGATCAGATTTGTGGACATGGCTGATAATGAGAAAGAGGTGGGAGAGGGAACCACCCCCCGTGGGGCGGACTGGGAAGTGGTGACTCTCACAGCGTCCGCCTATGAAGCGGCGCCCGGGCCTGCTGGAACGGAAGCAAAGCCTGTTAATGAAGAGCACAGTTCATCCAATGAATTGCTCATGTCTGGTCACTTTGTGTTTCCGCCCAGTGAGCACGAGAACCTGCCGATACAGACCAGTTTTGAGGAGATACAACCAGAGAAAGATGTGCAGGAAGTTAGTACCGGTGTGGAAGATTATAGTATCAAGAATGATGCTGGGTCTGAGAGAGTTCAGTTCTATGATGAAGGGAGAAACCTCTCAGCTGATGACGTAGAGATGAGAGAAACCTCTCACGATGAAGATGATGGCCATGGTTTTGTTGCTCAGGATGATGACAATGAGGCTGGTGATGGTTCTGATGAACAATCGGGCCAGCCTTTTAAGCCTGCAGACAGCAAGAGCCATGATGCTGGTGCTTCATGTAAATGCTGGTTGAAGAAGCACATGACATGCCTGTATCACCAAGCCAAGGAAACAAATGCTATCTGGTCTGTGGTGGTTGCAGCTGCCCTGGTTGGAATTGTGATTTTGGGGCGTTGGCACAAAGATAAATTGCACCTTGGCCACCTTAAGTGGCGCTCGGGCTCAGCAGTAAGGTGTGTTAACTTCTTGTTTTCTACAAATATATATACATTGTTTCATAGGTTTCAAGTATGCAGATAACCTATTTGCCTTCTTTGGCATTTTGAACTTAGGATATTGTGGTATATCAATTAGTTTGGTTTTGGTACTGATATTGAACTCGGTTCTTACATGCGTATTTGGATAGAGAAGGAAAAGTTATTGCGTCTTTTGAAAACTATAATTGATATCAACGTCTTGTTATATTTGGTAAATAATATTATGGGAACTATCTCTTTATATTTTGCATACAAAACTTTTAACTTTTATTTTTGAATGCTGGAGGGAGAACCAAAGGGCCAAGTATTCTTTTGCATAGTATCAGGCTAGTGCTATTCCAGTCATTTTTTTTATTATGTGAACTGAACATATTTTATTATGTGAATAGTCACTCTAAAAAGTGTGCTTAGATTCTTTCTGTTTTCGCATTAAGGTTTTCAATTGCCATTTATATGTGAATCTACATGATTGCTGTTGCATTTGTGTTTTTTTAATACACTAGTGTGAAATGAAATTAGTTCATGAGTCTCCAATTTTTTTTCATGTTTGTTCCAAAATTTGGAACCATTTTTTCTTATTCTTTCTTGCAGCTCATCATTTTGCTAATTCTTCAACTTGGATCTGTAGCAATAACCTAGCATGTTGACTTCATGGCTTGTTACTGAAAATGGCTGATAAAGTGATAATGATAAGGATCTATGGATATGTTACTGAATGGTTTGGAAGTTGAAACGTTAATTTGTTCAAACCAATTGGGAAGTGATTAATTTGTTTAATCCTGTCCAAACAATTTGGTTGCATCGACAAATATGATCCTGCATATCATTAAGTGCTAGTTAATGTACCAGCAGTTGCTGCTTCTTAAAGGCAATAATAGCAACAGGTCCATGGTCCCCTGTGATATGTACATCTCTTTTTTTTTGTTTGAAGGTATTCCTGTTAATTTGTTTATTAACATCAAGGATCTACATCAATATCTATGTTTTTTATAGTTTATTCTTAGGTGATGATATCCAAATTAGAATTTTCTTCTGCTGTCTTGCGGTAATAACTATTATGTGCAGACTTTGAGGGTTTTTTTTTGTTTGGTAGTGTTATGTGTCCACAACATTAGATCCTTGAGGCACTTTTGTGCTGCTATAGATTCAGTTGTTTTGCATTTTTACCTTGTTAATTTTTATCTATTGATCCGTCTACTGGTGGCTCATGTTGGGTTTCATCTCTAGCCTGTCCCAGCTTTCTTGGGAATAAAAGCTTTGTACTCCCTCCATTCCAAGTTGTAGGTCGTTTTGGCTTTTCCAGGTGCATACAAACATGTATGCACCTAAATATAGTGTATGTCTAGATGCATAAAAATTTCTATGAACCTAGAAAAGCCAAAACGACCTACAATTTGAAACGGAGGGAGTAGTTGAGTAGAGCTTCAGCTTTTTGAGAACTTGGTACTTGATGCTATACATTTAACTGCTTTCTCACTGGCCGACACGTGAGCTCCTTTGCACTGACTACTGAGGAAACATACCTGAAACATGCTGAGAGGGTTCTTATAGAATAGCGTACCAAATTTGTGGTCCCACTGCACTATTTGTTTTGACATATGCAATACAAACAGCACAGCGTCACGGGCCCTACTGAAAATGGAATGCTTGACATTCCATCAGTAAGAAGAGCACCAGAAATTTGCCATGTTGTCCTAGTGCGATGTTTAGGCATTTATCTCTCCCCCAACGTTCCCTTGAGAAGGAAAGATATTTTGCATTTCATATGTGCTCTCTCAATAGCATTCCTGCACATTGTTGCATTGCTTTTTCAATTCTTTGTTATCAAAGGTTGATGTTGTGATATGTGTTGTTCTGCTAAAATGAACATAATTAGAAAAAAGATGATTATTGAAACCAGCTATCTGTTTACTTCTGAGTCCTGACCTTTGTAGGGGTACCTTACTATGCTGATTTACTGATATGTTTGGAGCTGCAATCATTTGTTGGGCTAGTTTGAATCCCCTAGAGGTTTACCCTGTATCTACCTTTGCCTATAACTGAAACTGTATGCTCTGGCAGAGGATGATCAACAAGTGGTCTTAGTTGACACAAAGCTCTGATGAGTCTTCACAAGTCACCTCAAGTCGTAACCAAGATGGTGGATGCAATATGATTGTGACGGTGACGAAAAGGAGTACGGGCAATGTAATAATATGATGTTTGACTAGAATTTTATTTGCAGCCTACAATGAATGCTGGGGTTCTAAGATGTCAAATTCAATCCGACCATTCGCATCATCTTACCTCTGTACTTGCAACCTGAGCACCTGGCACATTATTTTAAGTTCCTGCTACTTTTGCTGTGATATAAGTTTTAACCGATCCCCGATGTGGCTGTAAAATATAGAATTGCATACTGCAAAGTCTGTTAGAACTTGGTTGTTCAGTGAGGGCAACTGAAATGCATTTGTGCTTTTGCTTGTGGCAATGGAAAACCTGGAAATGTTTGGCTTCTAATTTGTAACTCCTGAGTACTGAAATACTGTTTTGGCAATGTGCCATAGAAAGCATTATGGTTGGTATTTTGATATGATTGTATTATCAATTTATACCTCGTAAAGTTTATCTGCTAATCTGGCACATAGCAATAGCCCCAAGATTTACTTCTTGGTGCAACTCAGGCAGCATTCTAGGTTTACTTGAGCCGACGTAAAAAATTGCACCTAGTAAGCCTGAAATCATAGGGACCGTTCTTAATGTCATGAGAACTTTGCAAAATCCCAGGCAGCAAGCCTGAAATCGTACTTGTAAACCTGTAATCCGCTCAAACGTATGTCATTCTTTTTCTGCTAAAGTTTGCAACTTTAAAAAAAATCCCCAATTTAAGACAGCAAATTATAGCAAGTAGTTTTAAAAGGCACAAAACTAACAACTAAAGAGAACTTGCCGGTAAAGGCAGATTGACAGCAGTCCTCCCCATCTATGCAGTCAGTCAAGAACATACCGTCGATACTCAAACTGCTTAAGCTGTTGAGATCATTCTCCAACTATTTTACAAAGCATTTTACTACTTAAATTAAATTCACTTGAAATGTGAACACCGCAGAACTAAAACAAACAAGAAACTGTATCATGCACCTATGCTGCCAAGCCAGAAGAACAGGGGAAACTGAGCTATTGCCATGAAGAGAAGGAAGTAATGCTGTCGCGATGAGTGCCTCTCACTGCTTCTCATCTCCGTGAAAAGCACCCTCTTCATTGTCCTCACCAAGAACACTCCCATGCACAGGCTCATCCATGGCATCATGACGTAATATGAATATGCCCATATGAGCCTTGCAACAACAGCAAGGGATAGACCGGCAAATAAATAGCCACCATATGCTACCAAGTCGAGTAGTGGCACCTCACCACCGCCCATTGAGTAGAGCAGACCTTTCAGGATCACAAGCTGGAAGGCCCATCCGATGAGTGCCCTTGTAAACTGCAGATTTATAGCTTCTGGAGTAAACCTGCACGAGTATCAGGCACATTAAATTAGGGACATTCGGTCATAACGATTTGGCGATTGATGAATAACTGCCAACAACTCACTTTCCCATGAAACCTAATGTGAAGCCTGCAAGAATGATGAAGCTTCCAAATGCCATGAAAGGGATGTACAGATCTGGTGCATTTATGTCATAGATTGGAGGTTTATAGGACAAACGCCCACCAACAGGTTCACTTATCCGAGTCCAGTGGCCCTGCACAAATATTAGGGAAATAGCACTTTATTTCGGTAGACTACATCAAATAACCAGTTTTACATGCAATGTTATTAGGAAAGATTATTTACCCTGTGAAAGAACGGAAACAATATAACTTTCAACTTGTTCCTGACATATTGATCATTCACATGGAAATAATACTGTGGGTTGGAGAAGTATCTATTGATCTGCAAGAACAGAACCAATAATTTAGAAAGAATGCAGAAATATCAAAGAATAAGGTTTCTTGGAGGCTCTTTACGTTGCTTTGCATAAATTCTGAACTGGAACCCAAGAACTTCTCTCCATATACTCCTAGCCCAGATCTAATTAGGCCTGAGCTTGCACCATATAATGGATTGTTAAACTGGCCAGGCTGAGAATTCTGCTGTGGCATCTGCATCCCAGGAGGGTTCCCGTAGTTATTATACATGGCTGCGGTGAACATAGGTAAAAAACTGTTAGATCATAATGATAATATCATAATCGACATGACATATTTGTGGGTTGTGGCCAACAAATCAATGAGGATGAAACAGCATTAGCATGGTGTGACATAAAACAAGGTAAGTATACCAGAGATATTTATGACGCTGCTAAGGGAGACAGGTTGTTTTTTTTTCCTGTTCTGCTTGATCTCTAGGCATATCATAATTTTAAAAAAAATCCCCAGAATACATATAAAAAGAATGCAACATGATTCTGGAGTCAAACTACAGCAGGCTAGAAGAGAGAATTTCCAAATTACAAAGATAATTGAGAAATTTTATAGATCATCTCTCAGAAGCATAAGCGATACTATATTATCAATTGAAGCCAAAGTCCAGTTACAGAAGAGTCCAACATATGTAGACTGATATACTTGTCCATCATCGACTTGTCCAACATATGAAAATCAAGACCATACCCTATGACTGGCATCATATGGGCATAAGAATATCAATCAATAACCGCAAGTAACCACACCCATTGAGACGTAAAAAGCAGGTAGGGACATTTCAGCTAACCTGATTGACTGTAATACCGCAATGATAATCATTTTACTAAAAGCGAATAAATTGTATTTTCTAGAAGTGAAGAAATACCGGACATTTGTAGAAACATAAAATTCCCTTGTTACAACTATTGCTAGAACACACGGAATTACATAAACAGAGACAAAAATCTTAAATTTCTTGGGTTGCTTCCAGGGATGATCCTAACTAGGTACTTCCTTCCATCGTAGCATTCTTAATTTATCTAATCTCCACTTCTTTATAGACCATCGAGTAACTAAAGACGCACAACCAAAGTAGGGAATCTCGATAGATCAGTATTCGCTTCAGTCAGGCTTCCGAAATTCTAAGAACAGCATCAACCTTACTCACAAGATCCTCATGGTCCTATACACTAAGAGCTGTCTCCGTTACCAAACCGAATCCTTGCTCGTTGGTGAGAACAAGAGTGCCCCTCATCTTTTTTATCTTTAATTTTTTAAATCTTTAAATGAGGAGAAGAAACAAATCGAACCGGCGGACGGATTGGATTCGTTGGACGCCACACGAACGCAGAGGAGCGAACCACCGCTCCACCCGCTCGACTCTTCGAATAGGGGAATTCGAGGGGTTCACTCAAACGGATCGAACTTGTGGAGCGGACGAGAGGGATTCGGGCTCGATTAAGCGCAAAATCGGCTCGGGATTCATGCGGGCCAAGAGAAGACAGGGGGGACTTACTTGGATGAAGCGGTGGAGGAGCGGCGCCGCGGTGGAGGGCAGAGGGATCCGGCGAGCGGGGAGAGGAGGCAACCGCGCGCGGCCGGCGGAGGCGCGTTGGGAGCCTGTGTGAGCGGTGCGGGTTCTTTCCTTCCTCGCGGTTGAAGGAGAAAGCTGTTCGTTTTTTTGGGGCGTCTCGTCTCGTTTCCTTCGGGCGGAAGGACGCGAAAGCGGAAAGAAAGCCGCCGGGCGCGTGCTTTGCCTTCGTGGCCGGCGTGACGTGGCAATGTCGCGTGGGATTTCTAAGGGCGGGACTGCTCCGCTCCACTCCAAATTTTGCCGACTTTTTTTTATTTTGGGTCTTTTCACGAAAAAATTTCACAAATAGGTCCTGGCGAAACTAATTCCGAAAATGGACCCTTAGCTTGGCGCCAGGCTATAACGTCTTGGCGCTAGAATGCCTGGCGCCAAGGTCCCTCCCACACGCCTCCGACGTGGCGCCGACCCCTGACGTGACGCCGAGGCTTGGTGCCAGCGAGCCTGGCGCCAAGCCTCCCTACATATACCGCCACCTTTCTTCCTACCCGAGAGTTCCTCCTCATTCTTCTCCACTCTCTCGGGTTTTTACTCTCCCTACTTCGTCCTAGACTACGAATCGACATTGTAGCTTAGGAAACTTTCATTTGATCCGTGGATCCTGAAGAGCAAGATATCCTCTCTCCCTCGTACCTTTTTTTCAAATCGATTCTCTATATATTTGTTGCATTTTTGAACTTAGGGTTTCATGCAAATGTAGGATGCCGAGGAGTGGAAAAGCTAAGAAACTAAGGTAATCTCAGCGCACGTAGTTATGTTATATGCTCATTGTTGTGGATCAAATGAAAAAACCTTAATTGTAGGTTTATTGTTAAGTGCGTTTGATTCATAGAACGAAATAAACTAAATTGTAGTTATGGCGCCAAGAAGACCGGGAATGCGTTCGATCCATTGCCTCTGCCTAGTGGTGTTCCAGTGCCGATGTGCTTTTGTGGCGATCCTTGCAAGGTAGCCAAGTCCGATGAACATGCCACGTATAGGCAGAGGTATTGGATGTGTTCCAACTTTACGTTTGAACCTACACTTCGTCAGCGCCGCATTAACATGTTGGTAAGGAATTGTTGTTGTCTTATAATTATTGTCCATAATTTTTTTGTTTTATAACAATTGCATTTGTTGTAGACCCCTCCACCGCTATGTGATTTTGAGCAGTGGATCGACACTGAGATCAATCCTGAAGACAAGGAGTTTTTGGAGTATATGATGCGCTGGGATGCAGAGAGGAAGGAGGTGTACGAGAAGAGGCTCATAAAGGAGGCTGAGGAAAAGGAGCATAAGGAAAAGGAGGAAAGGAGGCGGGTTGCTGCGAATAGGGAGGAGAGAGAGAAGAAGCTTGAGCGGGCACGCCGAGCGAAAGCAGCGGTTGAGGAGAATCCCGATGCCTTAAGGAAGGGAAAGTGGCCTCGTTGCACTCAGTAGCCATATTTAGGTTCTAGTTCTATGGTTTATTTATGAACAATATTTTCTACTGTGAGACTTTTATTATGTTGTCATGTAATAATGCACTTTAAGTATGGACACGCAATTTGTAGACGACCTATGTTTATTTTGTGATGTAATGCACTTCGAAGTCGTAGTCTAGTGAAATTTCCGCAGAAAATAAAAAGGGTACTTGTTAGCGAAATTTCGGCAGAATTTCCCCTACTTTTTGATGCAATCCATACAAAATTACGAGATGAATAGTGAACATAAATACAAACATACAAGCATAGAAGCATATGACACAAGCATATGACACATTCATAATAGAATCCACAATAGTTCAGAATGAAAATCCATATATACAAATAGTCCATATAATACAAAGTTCGCAATAAGAACTGTCACTGCCTCCTAGTCTTACCCTTACCCTTGTGACCAAGGGCGTCGGTGCTTGGAGTGTAAGGAGAACGTGGACGACGTAGTCTAGTGCCTACAACCTGTGTAGGCTGAGTTAAGGGAGCCTCCTGGAGCTGAGACGGGCCAAGCTCCTCGGCCCTCTGCTCATTGTCGTCGTCGTCATTGTCCTCATCCTCGGATGCAATTGATTTCGAACCTGAGGGGCCTTGGCTAGACGTACCGACGCCTCCTTCGCGTAGGGATGGAACGTGCATGTCTCGCGTCGTGGCAGTCCTGCAACCACAACGAGCAGCGACACGGCGAAGCCGATTTGACAATCGCTGCAGTAGTAAAAACTAGTTACACGAAAGAAGAATGTAACATATTAATAAAGTATTAGAAAGAATAATTTGAGACTTACCTCTAGGAAGCTCCGCGTCTCGGGGTCCGTAACTGTAGGACGGAAATGCTCTATATCTCTAACCGAGGTTTGGAGGGTACGGCCCTGCAACAAATGACTAAGTCACTAAAGCAATAAATGATTAAGTCATTAACTTACTTACACACTAAGTCTCTAAATGACTAAATGATTAAGTCAGATGGTCACTAAGTCCTTATCTAACTAACTAAATCTCTAAGTAACTTAACATAGAACATAGAAAAGTGAAGCAATTGTCTTACCATCCTATCCAGGATTGGTCCTGCCTCCACCTGCTTTCCAGTACGAGTACTCTGATCGTACACCGTGTCTTCGTCGTCGGATGAGTGGATATCGGCGTAGTCATCTTCCGTCCACGCTGCCCTCAGCCTGTGACGCGTCGCACCTTGGTACCAAGTCTGGTATTGCCTGTACTCACTGTTTGTGTGCAGCTCGACGTTCTCATCCACGTTTTCGTCGAAGTTCTCCCAATCGTCAATGTACGCCTGGTGGAACGCGGCCCACTCAAAGACCTTCCGTTTCTTCTTACGATCCACGCTGCACATCACATTACATGTTACTGCTAGGCAAAATTTAGTTAATGGTATTGAAATAATTCAAATACGAAAAGACTTACCTATGTAGCTCCACACTAGTCGAGGTCGCCGGTGGTGGTCAAATCTGCCTCATCCCAAACTGTCGTGCTACTCGATCTGGCAGGTGGTACTCGACAGCATAGAAGCATATGAGAGGGCACTTCATCCTGTACAGATCATCGTCCAACCCACACGTGAAGCTAAGGGTAAAAGGAAGTGCGTCCTCTCCTTCGTAAGGCTGCCAATTTACATGCAACATGTCAAAACAAGATGTTAGTTGTTATACTAAAATATTACAAAGCATGTTAATAAAAATTTGACTTACACTATGAGCCGTGAGCGCGTCTATCTCATTGATGTAATTCAGGTACGCACGGTCCAACCTCGTATGGCTAACCTTAACCTGATCCCAAATATATGCCCATGTCGGCTGCCGTCTCGGCATCTCACCTGGGAACCATGGTCGACGTGGCAGAATCTCGGGACGACCAATAGGAAGACGAGCCCACATCCATAACTGCAATAGGTAGACACACCCACCAACTGACGCGGAGCCCGAAGTCCGACGGCACGCCTCGCACAGCTGCCAGTATAGAAAACACAGCACAGCTGATCCCCAACTGTAAAGATGTGCCTGGTGCCAGTCAGTGAGGTAGTGGATCCACATCCAAGACGCAGTGTCACCTGTAGCGTCTGGGAAAAGAACGCAAGCAAACAGGTGTAGGATCCACGCCCTACAGTAGTGCCCAACTATCTCCGCATCCGCGTCCTGGGGGCACTGGCCGAAGTGTTCCCGCAGCTAGGAGATTAGCACTCCAGATGTGCGAGTCCCCTGGTCCTCAACCTCTCGCCCAAGGAAGGCTACCACTCGTGCTCTCCAACCCTCTGAGACGCACGGTCCAGTCACTGCGTGGCCGCGAATCGACAGACCTAGCATCTTCTAACAGTCCTGTAAGGTCACTGTCATCTCTCCGAACGGCAGGTGGAAGCTGTGAGTCTCGGGCCGCCACCTACATTTTGCAGCATTATTACTTGTTAACATGTAAGGACATAATAAATTGAATATGAACGGAGGTAATAGAAATAAAGTATTACCTGTCAACCAACACAGTTATAGCCGCTGAGTTGAACTTAGGCATCCCACGATGAACCTGATACGAGATGAAATCTAGGCCCGCCATCTCTAGCAAAGGAGTGAAACGGTCGTCGTACTACAGCGCCAAAAACCCATCATGGGCTCTAGAACGAAGGAGTGGAAGGACCTGCATGCAAACAAACCGAGTAAGATATTTCTTAGGAAAGAAGACGTGGACGCTTGCAATGCTTGAATCATGAATTGTAGATTAGTACCTGCCCTTCCGCTATGAGATGACCTCGGTGGGTCTGGTCGTACGCCTGGTCTAGAAGGTGGAAGTGCGCCATCCTAAAAAAGACGAAAACAAATAAGATTAGTAAACAATGAATCATGAAGTTAGAGATGTAGAAACATAACCTGCATGAATAAAACAAATATGAAGTAATGAAAAGAGCTACTAGTCGCACCTCACTAATCTGCCAACGGCAAGTGCGTGAATTATGGCCCAATCTACCGCACTTGCCGCACTCGTTCTGTTTTGGATCAGCAAGAAATGGTGTTGCTCTACCACGCCTCGTTCTTCCGGATACCTGATCCATAGTCATGTTATGCCTCGTTCGCTTCCTTGTTCCACGTTTGTTCCAATGGTAAGCTGGATCCGCAACATATTTTGGCCCATCATATGGAGGCCACTCTCTAGGATCCCGGAAAGGCACGAAGCGGGGGCTCCATGTCCGCACAAGTGTGTCTACGCTGAACTCATGACGTATCATGCTCTCGATATCAAAATTGCGATGCTTAGCTGCTGCCACCAAATGAGAACATACGAAGTGGTACTGTCTTGGCCTACCACAAGTGCACTTGAAATCTCGGAGGACTACCACATGTATCCTCGACTCTCGGATCTCGCCGTCGGACGTTGTACCGCCCCTATGCTCGACCTGATAAGTCCCTGAGCCGAGATCAAAACATTGCACCTCATGTGTGGAAGCCCTTTCATTTGCAATGATGAGATATCTCTTTGGTTTTTCAGCCCATCTCTCCCCAGCAATCTGCAACGCTTCTGCTTTTGCGTGTCTTTCATTGAACCACGCAACAAGCCTGTAGAAGGTGAATTCAACGATTGCATTCACAGGCATAGCACGTATCCCCAATAACAACTTATTGAATGACTCGGCCATGTTACTGCACTGAAACTCGTACCTCCAACCACCGGTGTCGTGAGATCTAGTCCATTTATCCAAATCTCTCATCGAACCAGCGAGCCATTGTCTACCTTCTGCATTTGTTGCAGTCCTTACCTGCTCCAATTTGCGCTGAAAGTAATAGTCCTCAAGCTGACGAGCAGCAACTTGAAACAGATCAAAATTATCCTTCACACCATCCTTCCGAAGAAGGTTCTCCGCAAGGTGCCGAGTGCACCAACGATGATGCAAAGGTGCATAGCCCTCTATCTGCTCTTGCACAGCATAAAGTATGCCCTGATGCCTATCGGATATGACGCCAACCTCCCTGCCAGGACCAACCACATGTTTCCGGACTAGTCTTAAGAACCATCCCCAACTGTCATTGTTCTCCCTCTCAATCAATGCAAATGCCAAAGGAACCAACATATTGTTCGCGTCACAAGATATGGCTATAAGAAGTGTGCCCCTGTATTTGCCAATAAAAAATGTACCATCAATAGAGAAAACAGGATGACAGTGCCTAAAGGCTTCCACAGACTGAGGGAAGCACCAGAACGCCCGCCCGAATATCTGCCTCCCATCCTTCCAAGCATTTGGCTTTGGGATATACTCATAATGCATGCCTAGATTCACCGCTTTTATTACATTAAAAAGCACTGGCAGCTGCTCGTACCCAGACTCCCAATCCCCATATATCATCTTCCACGCTCGCTGCTTAGCCCTCCAAGCTTTACCATATGTTATCACATAACCTCCATAAATCTCCTCAATAGTTCTGATAATTGTTCTCACTTTCATGTTGGGTTGTTCCTTCAATATTCCCATCAACCGCTTCGCAATGAGGGTAGATGTTAGCTGCGGATGTCTCACTGTAAGCTCATGGTCAGCACAATTGTGTGGACCGACAACTTTTGTGATTTTCCACTTTCCGGTGATATGTTGCTTCCTTGCACAAACCCTCCATGGGCACCGTTCCTTGTCACACACAACTGTGTAACGATGCTTCGCATATGAATGCAACACTTTGTACGGTCTCTTCCGTATTACCGCAAAAGCTTGCAACCATCTCTTCAATGCGGGAAGTTCCTTAAATACCCTTCCCTCCTCAATAACCATACTAGGACTAGCTTCAGGAGCTTCTAGGAGCTCATCATCACGTCCTTCTGCAAACGCCTGATCGAAAAGAGTCAGATCGCTAAACTCGTGAACTATTGGATCATGACGTCCAGGGAAGATACGCCTGAACATCTCAATATCACTCTCTGTCATCTCTCCAACAGGACGATCATCATCAGAATCAAGATCCACTCCCATCTCGTATGCATCTTCATCATTCAAAATTTCAACACTATTGGAGCCACGCAATCCATCTCCACATTGCACTTGCGCATCAACTAGAGGCACATCCACATTTTCTGGAATATCTCCTGCGCCATCAAGTACAAATATGAGTAAAGAATAAATTGATGGAACGAATGGGATTACCTCACAACAACAGAAACTGGTAAGACACTTACTCGGATCATTCTGAGTGAAAAGGAACTCATTAGGAGAGTCCGCCACATCATCAACAATCCGACAACCATGTCCAACTACTTCATTAGGGGCAGATTCAGCATCGGGAATAACAGGTTCTGGGACGGGAGGATCGAAGTGTGCCCGTTGACCCATTGGTCAGGAAAACTGACGAGGATTTGGATCAACTCCCACCCGATGAACAACCACTTCAACACTTGGGGAATGACCATTCATAACCATCCTCACATATTTTTCCCACTGGCCTGCACACCGAATTGGGACCATCTTCCTTTGAATGTTGAGAGGGGAACCTAGGTGAAGTATGATAGAGTCGGAGTGTCCGATCTTTCGGTGAGTGGAGATAAATTCGACTTGGTGGAAGTAGACCCTCACTATCCGACTACGACGAGCGAACCCGAAGCGCCAATGCAATTGCTGAACCAATTCCCGATGGTTACCAACCTCGCCGGTGCGAGATCAGCCTGATCACGAAGATCGATTCCTGTCCGCAATCGAAGAACAAACAAGAAAAAGAGGCGAGCAATCTAAATATCACTCGAAGGTGGAGTTCTGAATCACACAAGGACAGCGCGTATTTGTGCGTGTTCGAGAGTAGCTAAAGCTAGATGTAAAACAAAACTCAAGTCGTAAACAAAAGGGACTCCGACTAAATAAAGGGGGCGCAGCCCCTGGAGTCCGGAGGGGTCGCGCGCGCCCAACCCTAGGCGCCCCACCTGGGCTGCACTGTTGGGCCATCTTCTTATTCCGCTGGGCCTTTGTTCCTTAACACCATAATGAAGTTTAATTCTCTCGCACGGGCCCGAGTGATTGGCCCAACTGGATTATCAATTGTAGGCGCCTGAGGTGGAGGAGCAACTGGAGGCGCCTGAGGTGCTGCTGGTGTAGATGTACTCGTGGTGTCCTCATCAAAGTATGCCCTCGACTGTGATTTCATCATCTTCATGACAATATAACTCCTCCCGAGCCCTTGCAAGCAACTCACTAAACGAGGGTTTCTCATCAAATATGACAACCTCGCACTGCATGGCAACAAACTTAACACATCCATATTCATCCCTTTCCACGGTGCCTCTGAGATATATGCTCACTACGTTCTCCATCTAGTATATCAATATAACGACGTATAATTCATTTAGTCCATAATAAATCAAACATTCTAAGTACAAGATCTCTAGTATGAAATGAGATAGTATCAATTGCCTATTAACTACTAAATACAACTAACTAACTATGTCATACAACTAACTAACTATGTCACATCATATGTACCTATGTACTTAACTATACAACTACTTAACTAAATAACTAGTTTACTATGTAACTAACTATACATCTAACTACGTGAAGAAAATTGGACATGCATCTAGTTAAATAGTCTCATGAGTATCCTGTAGTTATTCTATCATTGCAATTCATAAAGATAAATTTTCATATCTAACAATTCTACCTAACTATTCTAATTTACGTATATAACAATTTCATCTACCAATTCTACCTACCTATCTAAATTCTACCTAACAATCTAATCCTAATTTATCTATCTAACTATTTTATCTAGTTAACTATAACTCTTCTTAGAGTTTTACCTCACTGATGAACACCGGCGGCAAGGCGTGGGGGCGGGCACCGAGCGGGGGTCAGACGACCTCCGGCCGTGGAGGGCGTGGGCGACGGGCCGTGGACCACCGGCGGGGGCGGCCGCAGGCGTCCAGGCTGAGGGGCGGACGGCCTCCGGACAATGGCGGGCGCGGGGCGGCCGCGGGCAAGGGCCTCCAAGCGGGCGGCCACCGGACGGGGGGGGGGGGGGGGGCACCCCCTCGGGCCCCTCCGGGGGGGGCCTGAAAGGCTACAGAGCGGGGCTTTTTCGGGGGGGGTCCACTGAATTGGGGGGGCGGCCCCGGGGGCCCTTCCGGGGGGGGCCCACATGGGCGGCTTCGGGCGTCCGGGGGGGCCTTTGGGGGGGGCCCCCCTGGGGGGGGTGGGCGGGTCCCCGGGGGGGGGGGTGGAATTCTAGGGGGGGGGGGGGGGGGTGGTTTTCTAGGGGTACGGGCGGGGGGGGGTTTTTTTTGGATGGCGGTGGGGGATCATTTTTAAAAAAAAAAAATGAAACGTATGCCCCAATTGAAAGGAATTCCGGTTATTTGTTTAAAAGGTTTGACC
>NC_028456.1:3791872-3813853 GCF_000263155.2 Setaria italica | reverse complement strand
GCGGCGGCACGATTTGGACGACAAGAATGCAAACGGACGCGCAAATGGAAAGGAATCCCGGTACTGTGTTAAGAGGCTTGGCACCAGGGAGGCTGGCGCCGAGGCTTGACGCCAAGATCTATGGCGCCAAGCCTCGGCGCCACGTCAGGGGGCCGGCGCCACGTCGGGGGCACGTGGGAGGGACCCTGGCGCCAAGACATTATAGCTTGGCGCCAGCAATCCTGGCGCCCAGCTAAGGGTCCATTTTTATAATTGGTTTCGCCAGGGGTCTATTTGTGAAATTTCTTTGCGAAAAGGGCCAAAATAAAAAAAAGTCGTCCAAATTTGCTGCTCCGCTCCAGATTTATCTTGCCAAACATTTTCAGCTCTAATTATACTAATTTTCCGCTCCAGATTTATCTTGCCAAACATTTTTAGCTCTAATTATACTAATTTTAGAAAAAATGTCTTTAACAAAGGATGCTAAAAAAACTAATTTCATACAATTTTTTTGAAGTTGGCAATACCCACTGTTCCCACTATTTACGTGCCTCGCGACGCGTCTCCTATTCCGCCGCCGCCCCCTCCCTCGCGACGTGTCTATCTCTGGCCGGCGGCGGTCGTGGCTTGGGGACAGTGACGAGGCTGGCGGCGGCGGTGCCTCAAGACCGGCGCGAGCAAGCTCCACGGGCGGCGGGATGGGGGAAGCTCCGGCGGCGGGATCAAGCTCGGAGGGACGGCGGCGCCTCAAGGCCAGCGCGAGCAAGCTCCAGGGGCGGCGGCGCGAGGGAAGCTCCGGTAGGATCGAGCTTCAAGGGCGGGCGGCCACGACCGGCGCCGCGTCCAGTTGGGGGGCGGAGGAAGCTCCGGCGTTAGGGCGGGGGAACCTCTTGCAGTGGGATCGAGCTCGGAGGGATGGCGGGATCGAGCTTCAAGGGCAGCCGGCCACGGCTGGCGGCGCGTCCAGCTGGGGGACAGGGGAAGCTTTGGCGGCGGGGCGGGGAAGCTCCGGTGGCGGCACATCCAGCTAGGCGGGGGAAGCGCCGGCGTCGGCGCGTCCCGGGCTCGGCGGGGCGAGCTCCGGTGAGGCGTGTCCAGGTCCCAGCAGGGCGAGCTCCGGGGTTCAGAAGCAACTTCCTTTCACACAAAAGCTGCTCAAAACAACAAAACGCCTGTTCGCTTTAGCTTATTCAGTCGGCTTATCAGCCACCAAACAGTGTTTTCCTCTCACAACAAATCAACCGTTTCAGCTTTTCAACCGGCTTATAAGCTGAAATGAACAGGCTCAAAACTGCAGGCAGCATTGTATCATATTGTAGCCATTCATTACAACTCCGGAACTCCCAAATGAATGAATAATCTATCGATAATCCAACAGTAGAGTCAAAGTTTGCTCCTTTGGTTGCTGTCAGCAAGGCCAGGGTGTGCAAGCGCAGCATCCATCTCACAGTCAGAGGAGCGATACGGGAAAAACCACCAAAGATTAGGGTGTAATTAGTTTTGTAATTAGTCTATGTTCAATACTTCTAATTAGTGTCCAAACATCCGATGTGACAGGGGCTAAAGTTTAGCCTCTGCCTCCCAAACAGCCCCTTACATTACAATTCTTGACTTGGAGTTGAATTTGCATCCGATAGTCAAACAGGCACATAGCTCCCTATTTTTCTGAAGTCTACCGAGTCGGTAGAGTGAAGTAAAAAAAGATGGAATTGGTGGAATGGAGTTGTTTGTTTTGACCGGAGCAGTCCTAAACAGGAATTTGTTGACCGCGGCTTCCTCGTGTCGGAGCCCGTTTCTTTCCTGATATAAAAAGGAAAAACCGTTTCCTTTTCTTATACTAGAGTGTTTTGGACGCCTTCACTCGATTCCTGCTCATATGTTGTGCTCGACTGCTTCTCCGAGCACGGTACGCCATCTCCCCCCAACTTCAACAAATCTCTACAAATCATGTACCTATGTTCACAAATATCTTAAAACACTCTAGATATAAGCTGTCTTTACACCTTGAATTCATATCTTCACAAATACGAGGGGGTCTGTTGAGATGCTAAAACATGGTTTTGCCTTTGTAAGCTGTGTTTTGTTGTGAGGAAAATCTGGACCGGAGCATATATTTGTTGATCGCGATGCTGCCTAGCAATGCGAGTCCATTGTGGGCCTTCGAGTCCCCTCTCTGTTCAGCCTTTTATCAGGTTCTTGGATATTTCAGAAATGACCTTGTAGTCCCCTTCTTAGTGATGATTATCATATTGCTGGCATGGGGTATTTGGACAGCACGAAACGGCTTGGAGTCCCCTTCTTCTGCAATTTTCGAACTCCTTTTTGCTTTAACATATTTTGATCAGTTAGAATTTGCTCCTTAGTCTCCAGTACACAAACAAGGCAGAGGCGACCTTGAAATCGAACGCCCAATGATGAGCTTGGAAGTGGTGGACCTCAAAATTGACCATCATGCAGCTCAATCAAGTCCCATGGTGCTGAATCAAGTTTGTTTTCGAAATCGACTGGATGGACTTTGTTCTTGCTGGGATCGCAGAGAAATTGGGAGGGACCAACCATGCCGCTGTTCTTGCGTCATTGAACAGAGTATTGCACCTTCGGATTGGATAACTGGAGGGATTTTTTATTTAGTGTCGGATTGGTCTTTTCGCAGCCTAAGATTAGATTTGATGGATTTGGACTAGCTCACAATTGGATACTCATCCATTACCACCTCAGGATGGAGTACACAAATTATGGAGTTATAAGATGCGCAAACATCTGAAGACTGTATCCCAACCATTAGGAATATTTGTTACCAGGCACCATAGGAACAAACAAAAGGCGAATAGCTTAATACATTATTGGCTTGCATAGTTTATACACAAACACGGATTAAACAAGTGATACAATACAATGATGTCTGTCTATTCGCTAGGTGCATAAACATGCCGGTTAGAGGACACTTGGTGAAGGTGGTCTGTCATAAGCCATACCAGGGTTGTGAACTCACCACCACTGTTGAGCTTCTTTGCGTGGGACTCCCTGCTGCATCGGTTGGCCGTGTAGATCAGAAAATCGGCCCAGACCTCATAGACCAGGTCCAAGGCGTAATCCGTGCTGACCAGTATTTTGGCCAATTCGATTGCCAATTGTAAACGATAATTCTGAACAGAGCGTTCGGATAGCTCCTTGTATAGGGCGCTGGCAAGATTCTCACTTGGCTGGAGCCCAGAATCAGATATGAGTCCATTGCTGATGATTTCATTCCACTGAGTGGCCAGGCTTCTCTTTGTCCATTGGTACAGCTTGTTCTGAGGAAGGCCCGGTAGCATGTCAGGTTGTTTGACGAGGAGGAACATCATGTAATTGGATAGTATCTGCACTTCCTTGACACGCTGTTTATCCTTAGCCTTGGTATTATGCCTTCTGGAGAGGAAGATGTCTGTGGCGATGTGCCAGATGATGATCCCCTCGTGGAGCTCAGCACCAAGGAACTTGTCTTTGATAGTAATATTACTACTTTCTTTCCAGCGCTTCAGCGCCTCCGTGCCCCAATTCTTTCTGACCATTCCCAGTGTGTTCACATACCCACTCTTGATCATGTGTTGTATGTAATCGACCACCAAGTACTTGAGGCCATCTGGAACACCAACAGCCGGCATGCTATAGCCCAGGATACCTGCCAACCTCCCAGGCCTTGTAGTGCACATCTCCAACATGTTGTACTGCCCCATGGTGCCTGACCACCTCCTTGATAACCTGAAGAAGCCAGTGATTCGTATGCTGTGGGCAAGACGTCGAAGAGAAAGGACCATACGACGAAGTTTGTGCCACCTCTCCAAACACAAAGCTGCGTGTCGAAGACCACTCCACTGCGTTGCACATAGGAAGGAGAATGTCCAGGTAGACCAGAGTGCGCTCAGCAGCGATGTCATCTCCATGAGGAAGGCACTACCCAACAAGATGTAGGTGATAGCAATGTCTGTACGTCTGTTTCCCTCCCTGCCATAGAACAGGAACAGCAGAAGGGAAGCAACCACGGCGAGCGGTGAGACAACTCGGATGCAGTAGCCAGGCAGAGTGTGGAGCACGGGTGCCTTGGTGTACAGGACGTCATACATCAGCGACAGCTCCATTTCCACCAGTGTCCACATATACCCCATCTCATTCTCCTTAAGGTATTTAAGTATGCCAACCACATAGTTACCTGGGTTCTTTGAGGAATCCACCATGGCAGACTTGCAGACGCGGAACACAGCGTGCGCACGGAGCATGAGGAATTCCTCTTTGTCGACTACCTTCCCTTTGAATCCCCCCTGAGGTGGTTCATCCTCAAGGTAAAGACGGCATTTTCCTTGTTGCTCTGTGTTCTCAGCCTCCAGAGACTCCCTGATGATGGTGAAGTCAGCACATCTGAGAGCCCATGTCTTCTCACAAAACTTGGCAACCGCAACAGCGCTCATCAAGGTTGTACCTAGCGAGAACAAGATCCCACTGCTGGCGATATGCTTGTAGACAACATACCCAGCTCCCAGGACCTGCACGACAAGAGTCAGAAGATGGCGCTTCCACAGCTTATTATCCTCAAGGGAGTAAGCTGTGATGTTGTCCGGGCCAGCAAGGTGTAGCAGCAAGAATGGCGCCCAGAAGGCGATAAGCCGGTTATGGCGCAGGGTGCTCCTGAGTGAGAGGTTGCCAAGGGCATACATTGCGGTGCTGTCAGCCAGCTGGTATGCCAGCCAGAGGAGGAGCCTTTTGGGGCTACGGCCTTGACGCCTGCGGATCCCAGAGAAGAAGAGCAGGATAACCTGGTGTGTGAGGCTCAGGATTACAAGGATCTGGGTCGCCCATCCATTCCAAAAGTCCAGCAGCCGTTCGGCAGCAACTCTTGGCTCCAGAACTGATTCATCAAATAACATGCAATGTGGCAACATCAAATGATAATGATAGAGCAAATTACATGCGAACATCGAAAGTTAACTAGAATTAGTGTACACATACTATGGGTATCCCCTAGTTGATCAGGACCAAATTTAGTCATGTACCCAGCAGAGGCAGAGATAGGCGACGGCCGGAGGTGAGACAGAATCAAAGGTGATGAGTATGCTGGATTGATGCTTGATTACACCAACTAATTGAGCATGCATGGTCTAGTCTACTGGGTTTTTAAGGGTGGCCAGGTCACCCTGCTGCACCAAACCATATAAGCAAACAGGGAGAAAGTATTATCATTTTGTTATTGTTTGGCTGTCATTGTACAAGCTACATTCAATTTGCTAACCATATACTATACATCCATTCACAGAGTGAATCCAAGCCTTCCATTAATCAGTGATCGGGGCCATGTGACGGCTGGAGGTGGATGGCACATGCGATTACACCAACTAATTGAGCATGCATGGTCTAGTCTACCGTGTTTTTAAGGGTGGCCAGGTCACCCTGCCGCACCAAACCATATAACAAACAGGGAGAAAGTATAAACATTTTGTTATTGTTTGGCTGTCAACCTACAAGCTACATTCAATTTGCTAACCATATACTGTACATCCATTCACAGAGTGATCCCAAGCGTTCCATTAATCAGTGATCGGGGCCATGTGACGGCTGGAGGTGGATGGCACAACGCACAAGTACAAATATCCTGCCAGGCAAAGACATGGCGGCGAAGCTTATCCACTTCATTAATACATAACAATACTAATATGCTTGGGTGGCATTATTAGTCCAATCTAGATGGCTCAGTATCTTTACTCATTCATAAATCAGGATGATAGGTGCTAAAACTTTTGTGGTGTTCTTCAATAAGAAAAGTAACAGTTTCAAAAACCTTTTACTATAAGAAAAACCTACTTCAACTTTCTACAAACGTTAATTAATTCAAGCTCCAGGATTTTTTTTCCAAACTCCAAAATGCTTGAAGTGAGGTTAAACTAAATATGGCTCCATTCAGATGAACTGATCATTGTCACCCTTATGTTCCAGTATAAATTATCACAATGTTGAGGGAGGGATCTGTCAGGATTGGGCCTTGGAGGAGGATTTGGAAAAGCTGGGCTCCTCTGCGTTGTAAGTTTTTCATTTGGTTAGTGTTCCATAACAAGTGCTGGACCGCCGACCGCTTGGCTAAACGTGGCCTGCCTCATCCAGAGGCATGTCCCTTTTGTGACCAAGCTTCGGAGACGATCCATCACTTACTGGTTGGCTGTGTTTTCTCCCGCCAGATTTGGGCTCTGATTCTCCAGCAACTGGGTCTCATAAATCTGGCCCCTGAATCTCCTGAGACCCGCTTCTTTGGCTGGTGGAGGAGAACTTTCGTGGCTGTTCAAAAGGATAGGCGTAAGGGCCTTAATTCTCTGATAATTTTGGTTGCATGGGAGATTTGGAAACACAGAAATGATTGTGTTTTTGAAAGGGTTAGGCCAACAATTCAGGAAGTCCTTAGGGCCATAAGCAATGAGGGAGGCCTATGGTGTATGGCAGGGGCTTCCAGGCTTAAAGAGCTACTGTCCACGTCGCCACCCCTGGGAGCGTAGGCTCTGTACTTCTGGTCGCCTATTCATACTTCTAGTGCAACCTTAGTTTTGTTCCTGCTGGGGTGTGTGAGTATGTGGGTGTGTGTTTTTGTACTGGGTAGGGGCTACCCAAACCCTTTTGTTTTCTCCTACCTTAATGAAATGACGCGCAGCTCTCCTGCGTAGTTCGAGAAAAAAAAATTTATCACAATTACATAGTGTTGCACTTCTATATAAATTATGCTGACATAAAGCGCAGTACTTTCAGATGAACTGATCCAAGTAAGGGACATTGTTTGGAAATAATATTATTTGAATAGAAATCTGCAAACCAGGAGCCTGTTCGGCTGGACTT
This sequence comes from Setaria italica, assembly GCF_000263155.2. Classification (NCBI taxonomy): domain Eukaryota; kingdom Viridiplantae; phylum Streptophyta; class Magnoliopsida; order Poales; family Poaceae; genus Setaria; species Setaria italica. The sequence continues at coordinate 3,807,025 of NC_028456.1, read as the reverse complement.
ATAAGCTGGCTGAAAAGCTGAAACGGCTGATTTGTTGTGAGAGAAAAATATTGTTCGGTGGCTGATAAGCCGGCTGAATAAGCTGAAGCGAATAGGCCCAGTTATCCGTTTCCGTTTTTGGCAACTGAGGGTAGCAGCATTACAAAAGCTGACAGGAGCAGGGAACTCCATCTCAGATCCATGTCTCAGTCAGGAAGCAGTTAGCGCATATCGAGAAGCCAGTCGTCCTGTCGACAACTGCCGACTAGTACCCATGATTTATTGTGCAACTGTCCATTGTTGACATGCGTAAAGACCATTGTCACCCTTATGTTCCGGTATATAAATATCTCAAGGAAATGGCCATGTTTTATGCCTCCTCGTTGAGCAGCCGCCTGAGCTTTCTCTTTGTTTAGAATTGAAAGAGAAGTTTTTGATAGTGGGGTGCGTGGTGTATTAAAAGTGGATATAGACCCCGGACAAGAAAGCCTTTTCTTAAGCACAAATGCGGTACTATTTTGAGCAAGCAATCTCTTCTTTCCATTATACTAATATCTCCAAAAATGACCTATTAAGGCTCTTGAGCAAGTGGCAAAGTCCAAGGAATTTCCCTACTAGGAAGCCCTTATTTACAAAACTTCTTCTACCTCTCTGAGTAACCTTACACTGTAAATAGATGCCCTCTCCCTCATTTCTAACATCATTCTACCATCTACCACTCTGCCACTCAACTGTAGATTTCCGCAATATACAAGAGGAGAGAACTAGTAGAGAGAGATTGGGAAAGAATGCCGCATGGAGACCAGAAATTATCAGAGTAAGAACCCAAGATATGTGATATGTGTGGTTGGTCGGTCCACAGCTGGTAGGGTTTTCGCCTAGAGCAAATTTGGACCACATGGTGTTAAATAGATAATCTAACCAATTCAAAATTTAAAATCTCATCAATTTCAACATCTGTGGGGCTTGGTAAACAATATTGGTCCAGGCATGCTTGACTCTGCTTCTGGCATACAAAATGTACCTAATACTTAGTGATCTACTAGAAGACTAAAGTGGACTAGAATTTGGTGCAGGCAAGATTCTGCTCAAGCAGCGAACCATGGATAAGGTTGAAAGAATGACATTAGCTGTCACAACAAGAATATTAGCATTATTTCGAAATGTTTGAGAAAACAACCTTTTGGGGTTTAGTTGAAAATCCAAGATCACTATAGCTGGGGACCCAGTGCATATACATCCTAGGGGAAGTAGACTGTTGTGGCAAGGGTTTTGATAAATTAAAGATAGGCCTCGGCCAGTTCCTTGGTTTCCTGAAAAAAAAAGAAGAAAAAAGAAAGGTCAACGCGCAACATTTGAATTCAAATATCTTGGAGGGTACTGGAGTGAAATATTTGCACTTACAAATAAAAGGAATGGAAATGCTAAGCCAGCACCAGCGAAGGCTAAGAACCAAGCCAGTGGCAATTAAACATTAACGTTTGCTCCACTAATAATTGTAAAACGAGATAGAGTAATATACTTCATGATAGAAAATAACACCAAGAAGCTCTGACTGTAAATATGAAGGTAATGTCATATCAGAAAATAATCCCCATTTCCTCTTGCCTCTTGGCAGAATAGACGCCCCCAAGCAGATTCAAGCATGAGATTGAGAATTTATTTAGGAATAGGCATGTCAACTAGCTGAAATAAAGAATCTACACTACCAGTTTCCAAACTTCAGTGACAACATTGTTCATCTGCCAAGTGCCAACAACATTTGATAAAAATGAAAATTTAAAGATTTATGTTTGACAGGATTGCCTACTGTTGAGTAAATGGTTTCAGAAACATGAGTAAAAGAAAGAAAGAAGTTGTTTCTGTTAATTGTCATCAGGCAACCAATTTCATTGAAGTTATAGATTATAATTAGTTTGCTAATATCATAAGTAATATAAGAGGAATAGGCAAGATTGAAAAGTGAATACAGCAACCAAAATATCTTGATTTTACACTGTTCTTACTCACTCTTGACATGATTTGGATCATCTTGCACAGATCCCATCACTTCACTGGATGACATAAGTTGATTACAGATTGTCTATATGGTATGATGGTCTATTTATGAAACAACTTAGATACTCTCATTGATAAAATGCAAAAGATATATACAGAAAGTTTGTGGAAGCCCCTGATTATATGGCATTTGCGAGTAGACAGCAGTTAACAGACATGATAGTACAAGATAGACAGGCGCTGGTGCTTGGACCACTAAACATACTCACATGGATTCATAATTTCTTAGGGAAAACAACAGGTTCACTTCACTGTCCTTGCAAAAAATGTGGCTGCTATAACAAGTTCAATTCACACACAGCATACCCCAGCACACGATGTTCTGACTTGTGACTTGTGTATTGTGCTACTTGTACTAGTACTAAAATTAAGCAACAGCAATGGTCACCTTTTTACTACTACTTGGTAGTTGACTAAGAGCTGAGCTCCAGTGTGGGTACAACAGCCATGGCTTCCCCTTCGATCGCCAGAGAGCCCCCCTCTTCATCTGTGAAGCATTTGGTTGCGAACTTGACGCTGCGCAGCGCAATCAATAATTAGGTTAGGATGAAGCCTTAATTAAGGCAAAGGGGTGAGCAAGGCTGCATCGCACATACACGTATCGGTTTGCCGTGCTGCTGTTCGCTGTCGTCATGGCCTTGATGTGGAGTGCCTGAACGCGAGCGACCACCTCATCTCCGACGTACACAGGCGCCGCAAACTTGAGGGTCTGGCTCGCGTACACCGCGCCAGGCTGCACCAACCAAGCATTAGGTGAAGGCACACTGTGAGTCTCCACGCTCACGTGCTGTTCGACGAAATGCCGGGGAGAAGAGAGTGAGGAGCGCGCGTACGAAGCTGGCGGCGATGATGGAAGGGAAGAGGGAGGCCACGAGCATCCCGTGCACGACGCGGCCACGCTGGAAACCGCACAGCTCCCGGGCTACGGCGTCGTCGAGGTGCACCGGGTTGCGGTCGCCGCTGACCGCCGCGTACGCCGCCACGTCCGCCTCCGTGAAGCGCCGCCGCTCGCGCAGCGCGTGGCCGACACTCAGCACCGCCGGCGGCGGAGGCGCGGCCGACGTGGTGGAGATGGTGCGGACGAGGGGGAAGATCGCCCGGCGGCCGAGGCGCATGGCGGCGGCGCAGATTGGGAGTTCGGTGGAATCGGAGGATGAACGGACGAGGAAGCTGACAGGTGGGGTAGCAGAGAGTTCCTGAGCAGTGGACGTTTGAGAAATTTTGATATTGGACACCCAATTCGAGCACTTCATTGCTCTTGATACTCAATTTGCGAGCCTTTTAAAAATTTATCTTCGATTCAAGGGATTTTCTCATATATTTTTTTTCAATTCCTCTCTTCTCTTTTTCATTTTTGCATGGAGCCCATATTCGTAGACCATCCTTGTACCTTATCTCTTTAGGCCGTTTGGATATAGGCAAACCACGCAAATCTCCTCTCTCTCTCTCAACAAAGAACAGAAGCCGCCGCCCCCGCCGCTAGGGTTTGGCTATCTGAACTGAAATGCCAGCTTTGGATGTCCGGAGCGGCATGAACAAACGCAATGATCCTTTTGAGGTCCCTCCCATGTAAGCTAGGAATCCGTGATCCTTTCCTCTCTAGTAAATTGTATGTTTGATTTGGAAAGACACATCCATGATCGAATAGGATGATTAGGCTACAACTAACTACTATTGGTACTCGTTGGTACCGACCCGGATGCAGCATTGAGATTGTGTGTTCAGATTTCTCAGTTCTGAGCCAAGCTAGATGATGAAATATGATGAGTGGACTATTGACTATTGCTATTGTAACTTGGAGATGATAGAGAAGGAAGTGGAAAAAAGGGTGGATCTCACAAGCTGCTAGCAGCTTAGAATTTGTGAATTTAACATGGGCAGTGGTGGATGAAAGGGAATTGGTGGATAATAATGTTTTGGCATGTTCTTTCTATGAAAAGGAAGACAAATCGTAAGCTATTTTTTATTTGTGGATGTTAAGAATAGACCTCTATATAGTGGCTGCCGGTGTGGTGGCGGGGCTTGGCGCAGCCTGCGGTTGCAGCGCATCCCAGCCAGCAGCAGTGGCGCAGCCTAGCGCGACGTGCGGCGGCGGCACCTCGTGCCCGGCCAGCACCTGCAGCCGCGGCACGTCCCGACCAGCAGCCCCGGCCATGGCGCACGAGAGGGAGCCGCAGCTCTGCCGGCCACGGCGACATGGCCATGGCGCGAGGGGGGGCATGGCCCCGCAGGCCAAGGCCCAGCCAAACAGGCGGAGGCGACGCTGGCCGGTGATGGTGGGGAAAAATTGATAGAGAAGAAGGGGAGGATGTGGAGACGCAGCGCTCACCTTGAGCAGTTACTGGAAAGTAGGTGGCGCCGCGGTGCTGGTTTCGGTGCTTGTATACCAGGCGCTCAAGCACCCTCGCCTCCTCCTGCAGGTGACGCAGCGCCGCCCGCAGCCACTACTCCTCGTCGCCCCTCGCCGCCTAGATCCGACGGCGACGTCTGCAGGTGGTAGATGGCATGGCGGCATGGCTCACGAGAGAGAGGTGAGAGCGGTTGGCCGGCGGGAGCAGGCCCCCAACGGCAACAGCAGGGATGACTGTGGTCGTGCGGTGGACGGGTTTCGGAGAAGAATGCGGGAGGGACGGCGGACTGGGTGGGTCACACAAGTGAACATGAAAGAAATAAATGAACCATTTTCCCGTGTAATCAGCGGCATGGTGGATAATTACCCCACAGCTCCATGAGGATGTCTGAAATCAAACATGGGTCTGGCTCCAAACTCCACTTTTTTTCTGGAGCTGGAGTTGGTGGAGCTAGACGTATTTGGCATGGAATTTTGTGAAGTTAGTTTAGTGGAGTTGTTTTTGCTAGAGTGGAGTGCTGCAAACCACTTCCTAAGTCACATGTTTCAAAGGTAGTAATGAGCAATGCAGTCACAGATGCTATTAGTGGATAGGTAAATTCAAGCAATGAGCCAAATATTCCTCATGTGATTGATCGGGACACTCTTGAGATAGTTCCAATTGCAGAAGAGAATATAGGTTCTGCAGTTACATTGATGGATGAAGATGCTATTTATGAATTTGTTGGTCTTAGAGCAGACGATGAGGGGGCAGAGAATGAAAAGCTAGCAGCAGAAAAGGAGAATGAAGTTGCTGGTGATGTAGACTTAGAAAGTGCAGCATTGCCGGTTGATGATCTGATCAGGGATCTGTTTCTTATGATAGGGATGACCCTCCAAAGCAAGTTGGTACCATATATAGTTGTATGAAGTAATTCAGGGCTGCTTGCGACAGGCGTCGAGCAGCAAATCAGGCCTCCGCCTACCACCTTCCACTGAGGAGTATACCTTAAGGCGATCACCTTAACATATCGTAGTCCCAGGCGCCCAGTTTGGCAGGTTTCTCTTGCTATCAGCCCTCTCCCGTGATCTCTATCCTCTCTTCTTTGTTCCTAGAGTCAATTTGATTTTGCTGTCCATATACAAACCGGTACGTTTATCTCCCTGGTTGTTTACTGTAATCAGTCAGCTAGAAAATTGATGAACTGAATTACTATGAAGCAACATATGTCCCGTGAGGTATGTTTGTTTTTTAGGTTCAGGAGTTCTATCACGAGAATTGGGAATGTGCAATAGTTATGGAGTGTATGAAGATAGGAGAAAGTATTAGACTCATGGTACAGACATATAGTTACAATATGTTATATTTTTATATTTTTTTTATGAAACCGCTATTTGCCATAGCTGCGCTATAGCTATGCTCTGCTGGAAAAAAGATGCCGCTATTTACCATAGCCCGCTAAGCATCTATATATCATTAACCAATTTGTTTTCATTTGGCAGGTTACTCTGAACAAAAGTGAGCATTTTTGCATCCATGGGAAGAGCGAGAACCAAGATGGCATCATATCATTGGGTAGTTGAGAAGGCAAATCCCCTATCTAATGAAGGATCTGAACATGGGTGCAAGGAAATTGCAAAAGGAGTTAGAGGACAAGTATCAAGTGACAATAGGATACTTAACACTGTGGTTTGGTAGCCAGAAAGGCAGCTGAGCATATTTATGGTACATGGAAGAAAGTTTTGCATATTTGTTCGACTTCAATGCTGAAATGTATGGATATCTCCATTATGTGAACCTGTTCGACTTAATTTGGTTATATCTGTAATCCCTCATATTTATCATCTGGTTAGGGTACATGCTGCCAAAATTTAAACAACAAATGCAATATCTCAAGCAACACTTTCTGGTAGAAAGAAGCTCATTTCATTTCAGTGCATACAAATACAAGCTCATTTCAGTGCATACACAAGGATGCCCAACAACAGAACAAATAAGTTCAAGATCCTAGAACAATACAACACCAATTAATTCTAGATTCTCTGATTGCTACACGCTCCTTCATCTCGTCAAATTCTTGCGGCAGCTCTGGTACGGCATCCAGCAAAGAGGTTGAACCTAAATTTCCTTCTTCGCGTAGATACGCCTCGTACTCGTCCTCGAACTTACATATAGAGCATGATGTAGGATCCTGCAGAAGACACAACCATGCAATTCTACCCATCAATTTGATTAATTGGCCACCAAATCCACCAAAGGAGAAATCCACTTATATTTTGATAATTCCTTGGGCATTTGAAAAAACGCCTGCCAAGGTTTTTGCGAGAGTTCCTGTGGTTAGCACAATCAACCTCACGTTCTTACAGTAGGGGCAAATGATCAACGGTATCCCGGTCACCTCGTCGATCACGGGCGCGGGAACAACAGCAAGTGGCTGCGGTGCAGGTGCAAGCTGCGGGTGCAGCCTAACCCTACCTTTAGTGACCCCTCACGTGCGCAAGCCTGAGGATGATGCCTGCGACATGGCGATGCAGGAGAGCTGCAAGGTGAGCGGGAGAAGGCGGGCGGGCGTGCCGGCGACGACAAGCACGAGTACGTGCGGCGGTGATGGCGGCAAGAAGAATGAGCGGCGACGGCAGGACGGGCGACTCTGCTTGCCTGTGTCATCGATTCACCTATTAGGATAAGGTCAGGGGCATATTCATTAACTGAGGTGTGAAAGCAGGCAGAAATGAAAAAGAAAAGAGAGGAATTGAAGAAAATTTGAGAGAATCCCATGGTTTGAAGGAATTCGTGTGCTCAGTGTCATTTTTTGAAAGGCTCTCGAATTGGGTGTCAAGTTCTCGAATTGGGTGTCAAATATTGAAATTTCTCTGGATCTTTTCGTCAGCGCCTAATCCAGGCTGTATATTATAGTACCTCTCTATGTCTCCAACCTTTGTGTACTCGTATGAGCATCAAAGAAATGAAATTCTGAACCTTTGACGGTTTTTATCTTTATTTTTTCCTTTTGTTTTTTCAGAGGCTCTTTTATACATAGCCAGCAAAACTTTTAAATTCAGTTGAATTGATGAAGGTAATAAGGTATCTGAACGGATCAAAATTCAAAACGACACAAAATCATTCTTGAATAGAATAATACAAGTACAACACAAGTTACGGACTTGATCTTATCAAATTTGTCCTTATCAAATTTACGATCGACCGCAAGTTCTGGTCATCACTTGTCACTCGTTCTCATACTTGTTACATAAATACACAGTATACAATCACAAATTCATATTTCATAATCCGGCCCATATCCTCAACTCTCAAGTTCATGTTCATGAGTTCATCTATCACAAAACAAATACATCTAATATGGCACAAATAATGATCTGTCAGATGTATATGCAGCGCACCGTCAATAACTCTCCACAATACCAATGCCCAAATGATCATGACTTAATTACTCCAATAGCGACAATTGCAACATGGACTGAAATTCTGATGCCCACAGTAGTATATATGGTGCAGTTTACATCAAGCACAAGAAGGTGTCTCTGCGGCTATGATTTTGTTTCCTTTCAAGATAAACATGCTCTCGGCTCTCTCGGGGCCTTCATGTTTTTAATTTTGGTTCTGTGCAAAAATATGATCATGCATGGAGTAACGGCAATAGATGCCCACATATAACTCCATCTCATGTACAACAGCTAGCACGTGTCTGCTGCCATTAGGTACCTTCATATGCTGTTTAATTTGGTTCTTGGTGTCGTTGTTTTGGTGGCAAAACTAAACGTTCGTGAACAGCATGGATCGGAGTTGATGTGAATAAACGACCACAAATGTGTAGCACTGTGCCTGGACTCCGTGGTCTCTCGCGTCAACAACACCGTCTGAATGGTGAGAAGCCCAACCACGAGCTTCACCAGTGCCGTCAACCGCATTCACCACGACAATACTTTGGCAAAGAGTTATTACGATTAAACACATTTAAAATATAACAAATGCGTAATATTTTAAAACTACTATTAAAGATAAATATAGACATGTCACTTTTAAATGTTATTTTGAAATTTTCAAAGGATATTTATTGGTCAAAACTAAAATGTATTGATTACACGCATCTTAAAATGATAATTATTTGCAGATGGGAGGAAGTAGGGAACTCAGAAAATGGGATTTGCCCTGCCAGAATTTCTCTTGCGATCACTTCTCAACATAGCAAACTCGTTTAGTGCGTGTGTTTCAGAGAATGAACTGTGTGCTTGTAACACATGGTTGATGTGTTGAGGCTAAATTCTAAATGGAACAATGATGCAAACATTCTATCGGCTCACGGAGCATCCGAAATCTATATCTCCTATACAGAAGCGTCCCACTACAAAGCATTGATTTCTATTTCTCTAAACCCCACATCATCCTCAGTGTTTTAACCATCTGATTGTTTTCTGAGCCTCTCTTCTTTACTCAGCACCTTGGTAGATCAAGAGCCTCCCCTCTTTTTTACTCAGCACCTTGCCAGATCAAAAGCCTCTTCTTTACTCAGCACCTTGCCAGATCAAGAGACCACCACAGCTAATGGCACTAATGGCATTAATCCTCCATCAACCATCCATGTTCCCACTCCTAAAATTTGAAGCATCGCACTCTATTGGGCACCCTGCTGGTGAGGTATGCCATTCATGTCCTCCTTTGCATTCACTCAGGGTATGCCGTTCATCTCCTCATTTGGATTCACTCAGGTTCTTCAATCGACTATTTGTGCATTGTTGCTGTTTCTATTTGTGCATTGTTGTTGTTTCAAAATTGCCCATGGTTTCATGCACCCAACCTGTTTGATCTATTGCCTCTTAGAAACTCTTGCATAAACCATTTTGAATTTTCTTTGCAAATCTAAGGTTCATATAAATTGATTTCGCCTCTAGAAATAGCAAGATTATTGGCCTCCTTAGTCATTCATGTAACAAACTCTGATCCAACTTTATTAGCATTTCTAAGTATGCAGTTGTCCTCATTCTGTTAGTTTTGCGATTAATTGTTGTGTGGACATCCTTACTTTCGGCAATCAATCAGTTTTTCCCTTATTTTGTTACTTCCAGTTTTACATGACCTTAGTGTCCCACGTTTGCAATTGTAAATCTGTAGGTTCATATAAATTGATTACATCGATCATATCTCCTCTACTAACAACCAAAATACTATTTTCGATTAGAATGGCACATAAACACTTTTTATTTACTCTTCAATCAGTTCTCCCAAGAAGATGCAAGATAGATATGTCCAAGCAATGAATAAGCTCAAGGATGATACAGGCCCAAAAGTTTGTGTTAATCTCACAGGCAATTCTCAGAGTGAACACATAACCACGCACCTACCAACTAACAACCACACGATCATTGTTCACTACATACGAAAGGGACAACCATACCTGCAAGCTATTTTCAGTGAAGAGAACTCCAAGAGCACAAATGAAAAGTAGTTCATTTATTGCAAATCTATGTTATTTTCTCAATAACTTCAATTTTCTTACCATATATTAAATAAAATTAATTTTATAGAATAATTAACCTTCGTGTAAAAAACCCCAAACCTTAATTCTTTCCCATTGCATCAAATAATCATAGAAAAATTACGCAAAATATTCCGCAGCAACGCGCAGGGAATTCACCTAGTTGTATTGTTTGGTTAACCACAGCTTAGCTTTGGATCCCTATGCCTCCCGATCCTACGTACGGTACACTTCAAAGTGCATCGAGCATCTTTCCTGTTGAGTTTCTGTGGACTATTGTGGTTGACGGACGCTATTGAGCTCTCAATTGCGCTGCTTTTAAGGTCTTTGTTTCTCGATCGATCGGTTGGTGTCACCATACAGCAGCACACCAACATATAGGTGCCACCGTAGTAATCCTGTCTCATGTCGACTTATGTGTTTGCTGCCAGTTCAGCTACTATCAAACGTTTACTTGTCAGCTAGTTCATGAACAGATTATTGCAACTGATGTTATTGTCACAAAATAAAATCACACACTGAATACATTGCTCTCGTTCTCGCTTAAATTATTTGGACTATCCCCTGATGTAAACATACCTGCCAGCCCCTTGCAAAAAACATTTTTACTAAGATGGTCTTGCTACATTACTACGGAAGGGTAATTAACTCTCTACACACCAGCCAATTAGTATATAAATGTGAACCCTTGAGTCAGTATCTCTTCTTGATATTCTATACTAAATTCTTTTGTCCTTGACGATACTGAATAAGACCTTTTATTTTCCGGATAGATCCTAGAGGTCAGTGATGAATGATAACTTTTTCATGCTTGTAGTCAAGCAAAATGTCCCTAAAAAACTGATATTTACTACTTCTAGATGCATGTCAAGATCTGGTTCCGTCTTCCATGGATGCCCACGTCCTTGAGCCATCAAAACCAGGGGTACGTTTGGATGGATGCCACCGCCGGCCAGGCCAAATTTTGGTCGTTGACCGTAGGCAAGCGCTGCGATTGGATCCCAGCCGCGATTTGGCCGCTCTGGCTCCCGTGCGCACGGCGCAGTTCATTTTTGCGCCAAAATGTGGTAGATTCCTGGACGGCTGATTTGGCCTTAGTGAATGGAGCTTTCGTCCACTATCTTAGTACCGGTTATATTTGGATCTGGTATTAATGTTGGCATTAGTACCTGATCCAAATTTGGGATTCTCGAAGACCCTTTAGTTCTGGGTCGGAGCTCCACCCGGTACTAATATGCTTGGTACTAAAGGTTCCCTCGCCTCATCTCCCTCCACCTTTTTAATTTACTGCACTGGCCGGCCCCTCCGCTACCTTATCCTCTCCCTCCCCCGCTCTCCTCTGACTCCCTCAGCTCCTTCTCCTCGCCTCCCTCAGCTCCCTCCACCGGCCCCCTCCCTCCCTCTCCCCGACCTTCCCTCTCCTCCCCCCTCCACTCACCCTCACCTTGTGCATGAGGTGAGGAGCAGCGGGTGGCATGGCGGCAGTGGGGGCCAGCGACGGTGGTGCGGGTCGGCAGGGGGGGGGGCGGGCCTAGCGGCGGGGGTGCGGGCCGGCTGCGGGAATTTATTGTTTTAAATTTTTTAATACCCTTTATTACCGATTATCTCAATTAGTACTAAAGGGGTTCCTTTAGTACCGAATTTCCAGTACCAGTTCCGGTACGGAACCGATACAATGCCGTTTTTCCTAGTAGTGCGCCAAATATTAGCCGGCCGATGGTTTGGCGGGGCCAGCAGCGGACAGCATCCAAACGTTAACGTACCCCTGATAACAGTTGTGATAAAATTAACCATCATAGGTTCCACAAGCTGTTGTTGTCAATTCTGAATAATATCATAGGTTTTGATGGTTCAGCATCCAACACAGATTCCAATCGTTGTAATTGTAACACAATCGTTGTATGCGTGCTTAAACTGAACTCTAAATTTCTAATAGGGGGCAATGAGACAACGACTGTTTAAGCACGCGCAGCACCGGCAGTTTATCCATCTGGTTTGCTTGCTAGTGCGTACGTGTATACATGTTGCTTTAAAATTGCATCCTTTTTAAAATAATATATATAATCCTGTATCGCGTGTATGCATCACAAGAACTCTGGCTCACAAGTAATTATAGTGTAACTGCTATTTAGTGGCATAAAAATAGTTTCTTTTCTTTTGGTGCCTTCGTCGAGGTTTAATAGGGCTCAGTTACTGGCTCATAATAGAAGAGAGGATTATATTTGTCCGGGCGATATTGCGAGGCAACAATGACAAGTGACGATTATCCGGGCGATATTGGCTTGTTAATTTTCAAATAAGAATGCATGCATAGTCGTGAACAATTCAATTCTTCCCCAATCCCCTCTACCCACAATGTGGAGAGGATTAACTTAACAAGGCCTCATAAGGATCATGTTCCTCTGTCCAATGCAGCCCTTGTCCTTCATCTTCGTCCTCCTTCAAACATCCAACTTCACAGCACACTGACTCGGATGCACATATCTTCGCCAGGCCAGTAGCTAGTAATTTGCTCTGATCGGTGCATAAAGTGATGCTATTGGCAGCCAAATATATATCTCTTTTCACTTATCTCGGGCACATTATTTTAAGTTTACATTTTTTTTTGTCGAGATATGATTCTCCGCTTCCAGCATTTTGTTCAATTCACCAAAGCGAACTCGTTTAATATTTAGACTTCAGAGAATGGTGTGTGCATATAACACGTGATTGATAAGTTCATGTTAAATTTTCATGAAAACAATGATGCATCAAACTTTTCACTCTCAGAGCGGCTGACCATCAGCAACACAGTGCGCCTTGTTGATCGAGCGCATGAAATTTGTATGGCCTGATGCTTGCACAATCACGACGTAGTTTTGAATCCATGTACCTCCCAATCCTAGATGCACTTCAACCTGGGGCCTAATGGGCATCCAGCACATCCTTCCTATTGAGCTTGGACACTTTGGCGGTACACTGTTGCGGCTGTTGTGCGCGAGCATTATTTGTTCAATCACTTAAGGTGTGTTTGGTTTGGAGACGAGATGGGATGGGTCGGTCCCCTCCCAGTTTTTTTGGATGGGATCGTCCCGACTCGTGTTTGTTTCATAAGGATGGATTCATCCCGACTTTTTGTTTGGTTGGAGGCACTGCAGTATGTGGGATGAGCACCGTTTTCCCCTTCTGTTAGCCACCATCAGCGGGCCTCACCGTCACTCTAATCTTCTTCCTCAATCTTTCCCAATCTTCTTCCTCATGACTTCAGCCCCGCCTAGGGAGCTCGCCCGGCCTGCCATGGGCGCCGGAAGTGCCGCTTGGGCAGCTTGCCCTGGCCTTGGGCAGCGTGCTGCTTGGGGCGCTTGCCCCGCTGGCCCTGGGCACCGGCCGCGCTGCCGGAGGACCCCGTCCCCGCCGACCTTGGGCCCAAGCCGCACAACCAGAGGATCCCACCCCCGCCGGCCTTGGCCCCCTGCCACGCCGCTTGTGGAGTCTAGCCGAGCTCCTCTCGCCACGCCGGAGCTTCTCGTCCTGCTCGTGCTTCCAGCCCCCTGCGCGCCAGTCTCGAGTGAAGATGGAGAAGGATGGAGCTAGACAGCCCCGAAGTGGCCGGGATGACCCCGTCCGCTCGTTTTGGCTGGACGGGGTCATCCCGTATTTTCAAATATATTTCTGTTTCTGGACCGTCCCATCCTTCATGACTTCGAACCAAACACCATCAAATTTAGGATCGTCCTATCCCGTCCAGTCCTGTCCCCGTACCAAACACACCGCTAGAGTCCTTCCCCTCGAGCGAGGCACTTCTCTTCAATTCGGTGTATGCATCCGTCTCTATATGGTTTCGCACTTTGTTAATTCTTTGCCAGATGGACACTTACTCTCAGCTCTCTATATATGGCGAGGATGCCTTTTAAGATCATGAATTTTCGATTCGAGCAATCAAGCTGCAGTGGCCGTGTAAATGCTAACAATTTGATGTCGGGTACAACAGCACGTGTCTTGCTGCGATTTGGTACCTTCATAATTTATTTGCAATACTGTCCTTTCTTCGTTTGGTAAACCTTAACGTTCGTGAGTACTAATTAGCGGATGCATATAGCACTGCCTGGACCCTGTTTTTCTCCTTCAATATAATTAACACTGCTGTATCTCAGCCACATTATTATTTTAAGTTTGATATTTTTTCAAGGTGATCCATGCATGGCCAAAATTATTTTCCTCTAACATTTTGCGGCAATTTCGTGTATAGGGAAATCAGGAAAGTGATTTGCCCTCTCAGCATTTGCTTGTTCACTTCTCACCAAAAAGAACTCATTTCATGTTTAGGGCTACAGAGAATGATGTGTACAGTGACGCGTGCTTGATAATAAGTTCATGCATTTTAAATAAAACATTGTTGCATCAAATTCGTTGGAGTTACTGATTTAGTCAGCAGCTGATCGGGAGCAGCACTCCGCACCGACTAGGCCGAGCACTCCAAATTCATAGGGGGTTGATGTTTGCGCAAGCATAGCTTAGTTTTGAATCCATGTAACCTCCCCAATCCTATGATTCATGGCCATCCAGCATCCTTTCTATCGAGCTTGGACACTTTTCATCCTTACTCTTCTGTGATTGTGTGTGGGCATTTTGTAGCTTGTCTGATGGACATCCTCGGCTCCCTATTGCGCTGCCTGTTAAGGTCATGATATATACCAGTTCGTATAACCAGTGTGCCATAGGTGCCATGATTCTATTCATGTCTCACTGCACGGTGGTATGCAATTGATTTGTTCATGAATTACAGACTACAATTGATGTTAATTATGCAAAAAAAGAATATATTGTTCTCTGGTAGTGGGCATGGCCTACCTTTCAGTTTAAAATTTATTGCTAAATTTGACGATGTAAGCACATCTGTTAAACCTTGCAAAGGGGGTGTAAACATTTTACTTATAGTAAGCTGCTCATACAGAAATTTGATCGACCTTATGGTCCTTAAAGAGGTACCAAAATTATAACTTGGAATTTGGTACCAGTTGTATAACTTCTCCATGTGGCGTATACAGGACAGAATCACAGAGGCACACATGCCACTAGGAGATTTTCCCATCAGTATAAGATCCATGACATCAAGGAGCACAAATATCCTCCACCATTATTCATTGTAATCTTGATGTCACCCAGAGTGATTGACATCGACGTGGTCTGCATTAACTGGGGTGGTGCAGGGCCAGCGGGGGTGGGGGGAGGAGAAGGGCCAGCATGGAGGAGGAGGGGCGGCGTGGCTCAAAGGAGGGGCGGTGCGGCGCGGAGGAGGGTCGAAGTGGATGG
>NC_028456.1:3694752-3791772 GCF_000263155.2 Setaria italica | reverse complement strand
GGCGACGAGGGGGCGGCAGTTGATGATGAGGAGAGGGCGGTTAGCGACGAGGGGGCGGACGGTTGAGGAGAAAGCAACGATGACGGAGCGACGGGGGCAATGTGGGCGGGGACGACTGGCGGTGGGGGTGGCTGGCGTCGAGGAGCCGGCGAGGGACGTGGCGTCGGCGAGGGAAGGTGGCGAGGTCGGCATCGGGGAGGCAGCGGCTGACGTCGGGGAGGCAGCGGCTGACGTCGGGGCGGCAGTGTCGGGCCAGCATCGTCGGGGTGGGGCGGCGTCGGGGGGCGACGATGGAGGCGGCGACGGAGGTGGCGGATGGAGGCACCACGACGTGAGGAAGACGAAGCAAAGAGGTAGAAAATGGCTAAGTGTTTAGTGCTGGAGCACTGAGTGCCCCTTAACCACCACCCCCTCTAGTACCGGTTCCAAAGAACAACCTGTACTAGAGTGGGGACCTCTAGTATGAGTTCTAGTTTACAACCACAACTAGAGGGTCTCCCCGCGCAGGAAATGAAAATGCCCCCTCCTCCTCTAGTACCGATTGTAGTTTACAACCGGTACTAGAGGGTCTCCCCACGCAGGAAATGAAAATACCCCCCTCTAGTATTGGTTTTTGTTAAGCACCGGAAATGAAAATACCCCCCTCTAGTATTGGTTTTTGTTAAGCACCGGTACTACAGGGGTTGCATGCCCCTTTTTCAATTTCCCGCCCATCTTTTTATTTCTTCTTTCTTTTACAATTGCTATTATATTAATTTATTGCATAGTAAATAAAATAACATTCATAAAAATTGTAAAAATAATTTGGTAGCTTCATGTTTATTAGATATACACTATAAAAATGTCAGATGCAGTCAAATATCAAACATGGTAAAGTTATTAATTTTAACTTAGTAATAGATTATAATGGTCATAATACTTATATTAACTTTAAAATTTTAAAAGATAGATTTTTTGACCATGCAAAAATTTAGAAGAAAACTGTCTTTAGTGTTCTTAACATGTTTACCATGATTTAATCATGTACTTGTTTAATTATACGTAAATTTATTGTTTAATATTTAATGGTGCTTCAAAAAATCGATATATTTAATATCCTAGAACTGAAAGTAGCTCTCGTTCTTGTGGAGCTTGAGCCCCTGGTAAAGTGTTTGACTTGTTGTCCTACATACACACACATGAACTGGAGTTGTAGTGCCAGCACATTGAAAAGTGGAATTAAGTGGATCCTAGGCTGACATTAATTGTATCTAGAATAGCAAGTCAGCCCAAGCTCCACTTAATTCCACTTTCCAAGGTGCTGGTAGAATCGGAGCTCATCTCGACCAGCACCGTGAAGGGCGGATGCTATAGAAGCATATGCTTTAGAATATTCTTACAAAATTTGTATTGTCTTATCCTTACAAAATTTATGTTGTCTTATCCTTACAAGAGGACCACTAAGAAGGTCACAATCTAAGTAAGCGACGATGAATCCTAATGAAATCCACTATGGACTGTCCTAATCTATTATCAATATACTATACTTGTACAAGCAAGAATAACATTCCTCCTAGCTTTGAAGTTAGCAAAAATCCATTGCAAACCTTGATGCTAGTAGCTGTAGAAAGCATCATTGTGGACATCTTTGTAGAAAGATTTTGTTCCTCCCTTCTTCTTTTCTACTATCATATTTTTTGTTTTCTACTTAATTGAAACAATGTTCATAAGAAGATTATTCTTTCACTGATAATTATTTTTTATCAGATATGTTTCACTGAAAATGAGTTCATGGTGAGGAAGCTATATAGGTTACAGGTTCATACAAAATATCTAAGTTTGTGCAAAATATCTAAATTTGTGATGCTCCATACAAAAATCTCAGTTTGTGCAAAAATGGAAAAATGGAAAAAATTGATGTTACGCTTATGTGTTCGTTGATCATCCCTTTCATGATTCTTAGAAATTTCTTCCTCACCTGAATGCTGACTAGAGTCACGAAATACAACGTAAAAAATCAAGATTAGTGAATAATTACAAAGAAGACAATACAGATATTGATCGCATGAACTTTAATATCTAAATATCATGAGCTCGCCGAGATGAACACGGTGTGCAAGTTCAGCAAGCACTTCATGTTGTTGTGCAAGTTTAGAGGAGGGCTATCTTCCAAAGGTCATATTTGTTGTTGTGCAAAAGATGATAACTACCATGTGATAAGTTGATTTGCCTTTGGAAAGTGGTGCGGGGAGTTGGTGAGAGGTCATAAGTGCGTTTTGACGTGGTACTTTGAAATATGTTGACGGGCCAAATGTTCCTCTATCTCTTCATCATCAGAGTGCTCATAAGTATCATTATCATCTACAAGTATCTTTGCAATCATTTGTTTTGCCAACTGCTATTGGACCATTAAAAACCTCATTTTCATCACTTCCATCATCCTCATCGTCATCCGTAAATCTCATCATGTTATTATGACTATCATCCTCTTCCTCAGCTTCATCATCTAGAAATCTTTCAAGATGGCATTATCTGGACATGAGTCTCCAAGTGCTTAGTTACTTCTGACTTCTGATCCCCATCAGAAATGTCCAAGTCAAAAGGAGCTTACAACATCCCAGTGGCAATCAATTATTTGAACTGCGAAAACTCTTTCTGCAATGTTCATAATAACAACCAAGGGCTGCTCCCTAGAGTCCACATCTTGCACATC
The DNA here is from genome assembly GCF_000263155.2 of Setaria italica. NCBI lineage: Eukaryota > Viridiplantae > Streptophyta > Magnoliopsida > Poales > Poaceae > Setaria > Setaria italica. The sequence goes on along the minus strand of NC_028456.1, from coordinate 3,789,080 downwards.
TCAGTCTTGAAGAACACCTGATTTCTAACTCCAAGTTGTCAACAATGTTAGCCTCAAAGTCCCAGCATACTTCAAAGACACTACCATGTGATAAGCTGATTTGCCTTTGGAAAGTGGTGGGCATCTACTTCATGCCTTTTGAGGCTGAGGTGTTCATGGTAAGCACAACGCACCCTAGTACTTCATGAGCTCACCGAGATGAACACGGTGTGCAAGTTCAGCAAGCACTTCATGTTGTTGTGCAAATTTAGAGGAGGGCTATCTTCCAAAGGTCACATTTGTTGTTGTGCAAAAGATGATAAACATAATGTGTTGTGCCCTAAACATGTTTCAAAGACACTACCATGTGATAAGCTGATTTGTCTTTGAAAAGTGGTGGCATCTGCTTCATGCCTTTTGAGGCTGAGGTGTTCATGGTAAGCACACCGCACTCTAGTACTTCATGAGCTCGCCGAGATGAACACAGTGTGCAAGTTCAGCAAGTACTTCATGTTGTTGTGCAAGTTTAGAGGAGGGCTATCTTTCAAAGGTCACATTTGTTGTTGTGCAAAAGATGATAAATGTAATGTGCTGTGCCCTAAACATGTTTCAAAGACACTACCATGTGATAAGCTGATTTGCCTTTGGAAAGTGGTGTAAGAGTTGGTGAGAGGTCTCGAGTGTGATTTGACGTGGTACTTTGAAATACGTTGATGGGCCAAATGTTCATGTATCTCTTCATCATCAAAGTGCTCACAAGTATCATTATCATCTGCAAACATCTTTACAACCATTTTTTTGCCAACTGCTATCAGATCATTAAAAACTTCATTTTCATCACTTTCATCATCCTCATCGCCATCCATAAATCTCATCATGTCATTATCACTATCATCCTCTTCCTTAGCTTCATCATCTAGAAAATCTTTCCGGATAGCATTATCTAGACATGAGTCTCCAGGTGCTCAGTTACTTCTAACTTTGATCCCTATCAGAAATGTCCAAGACGACGAGGAAGGCGACCTACAAGCAGCCTTACCATTTTAGGGCCGGTCCATACCAACAGCCTTGCGCAAGCATTCCCAGCCCAGCCCAGTTGAGAAACTGGTTGGTGGAAATGGAGCAGCAGTAACGGGCGTGGGAGCGGTGATTGGCGGTGAATGAATGAATAGTTTCCCTTCCCCGCGCGCACTTTTGTTCATCCTTCCTTCAATTCTTCTTTTCCCTTCCCTCTCTCCCTTCTTCCTTCACTCCCGCCTTGGTTCGTTTTTTCCCTCCGCGATCCATTTCCCTCCTCTTCTCCATAGTGCTGCAGTAGTACCAGGTTCTGGCATCAACCCGTACTAGAGGGTATTACCGGTTGATGCCACCAACCGGTACTAAATAGTGCGTGGAGCATTAGTACCGGTTTGAGACAGCAACCAGTACTAAAGGGGTCATCGGGGGTGCCCTCCAGGCAGTATCCTTTGGAACCGGTTAGCATTAGTACCGGTTCCAAATGCAACCAGTACTAAGGCTAGGGATGAGAGGTCAGTTTTCTACTCGTGTACACTTCATCTGCATCTTTTTTAGGAACAGGCCAGGAATACAATGCATCTTAGCTGAGTTGTCTTTGTTGCAGAGGAAGAACGGTCCATGGATCCTTGATACGTTGGCGAAGTAGCGGATCCGAAGAGCGATAGGATTGTTCAATCCTAGATGCCTCCTGAACCTACAGTTTACCACTAGGAATGGAACATAGTGTTCTACTGGTGAAAAGTCACCGTACTCTAATACCGAGTGTACCCATTCCGTATGGCCATGGCTTGAAACACTTTTCACCGGAGTCTTATCACTCTCCTATATATCTTGAAAACATTTACTTTGAATTAAATTCTTGCCAGTTTTCCATGTGCATGATGAACTCATTGCTGCTTGGAAGAGATTAAATCCTTGTGAAGCATCACGTTCATTCTATAACACTTTTCACCGGAGTCTCATCACTCTCCTATATATCTTGAAAACATTTATTTTGAAGTAAATTCTTGCCAGTTTTCCATGTGCATGGTGAACTCATTGCTACTTGAAAGAAATTAAATCTTTGTGAAGCATCGCGTTCATTGTGTAATGTGTGGTACTCGGATCGGCCATAGTTCTGCATTTTTTTCACTTTATTACAAACGTTGAAGTTCACTCGGTAATGAATGATGAAATAAAGCTTCGACTTTTCAACTCTAGAAAAAGCTAAGTGTGGCCAACCATAGGATTCTACAGCAGGTTGAAATTGGGCAGCTACAATTGTCTCGTGCAAGCAGTTCTTCCAATATCTACAGTATGTTCAAGCATCAATATGAAATACTCAATCTTTGTTGCAAAAGGAAAACATGACCACTGAACGCTGAGATCTCTATGTATAAACAAACAATGGGTGGGACTGAGGTGAGCTCCATTTTTTTTGGAGGTTGAATTTGCTATGTAATCTGTTGGGAAAAAAAATGAAATTCTATCTTGACAAAAAAAATACTACATTAAGATACTGCTTATTCTGGTAGGGTCAAGTTATAATAGCGCTGGCTAGTTCAGTGTAGCTATTAGACTCATTACAGCATAACAGGTTCGATTTATTTTATCTAACGTATTTCAGCGATTTTATGGAGAAATTTTCTAGCTTGAGAAATAAGAAAACCAACCGCAGCCCCACAGCCTATGCAACAAACACAGTAAAAGAAGAGCAGAAATTATCTCTATATCACTACATATTTCCTGAATCCTAGATCTCCCAGTACATGATCTTGTCCGTCATTTATGCCACACAGCCATTTTTTCATGGAGCTAAAACAATTCTGCATGAAGAGTGGAAAGGGGAAGGCATGCTCATTCAAACGATGATAATCAACTCTACCAAACTCTATGGATTTGTGTGCTTGCTTGCAGGAAAATGCAATATAATGTTATTCCATTCAGAATTTATGCATCGTTATTTACCAACTGATTTTCTGTGTTTCTTCTGTTTGTTCTCACAGGACTAGTCCCTGCAGGCATAGTTGCAAAACTCTATTGCTTGGAAAATGAAGTTATATGCTTCAATTTAGGCAATACAATACAAATTTATGCTGCAGACCATAAAAGGTCAAGTACAATATTTTTTAATCCTTTGCCTGTCTTAGTACATGCCAACTAGTATATGAAGAAAACAGAAGAGGACAAGTGACTCTAAAACACCACCATAGCATATAGACATACATGGCAAAGAAGTTCTCATTGTGATTTGGTCCACTAGTTAAGCATGGCATGGCGAAATATAGCTCCAGCAAAGGTCACTACAACTCCAGGTCCCATTTGGATTTTAAAAAAGAAATCACAGAAAAATGCAATCCAATTTCAACAGGATGAAGGGAATTTCCCATGTTCTAAATAGCAATTTAACAAAGATTATATAGCTGAGTACCATGGATAAAAGGATACATGCCCAGCAGAAGTTGAATATATGAGCGCATTGCTTTTAGTCCCTCAAATGATCATTATTTGTTAGAAAACAGTAAAGGGCAGTAGAAGCTTCGCAGGACAAGGTCTGCACACTATAAAGGGTACCAGGCTACATCATATAAAAACATTAAATGCAATAAAAGAAAACAACGTGTTGAAAGAAACATGGATAATGTTAACAGTTTAGATGTTCGGTCGTTAAAGAAAGAAACATGTTCTGAATCAAGTGATATTGAATGAGATAATAAATGAATGATAACATAATTTTATTAGATGATGATAAGCAACCAGAGCAACATGAACAATTTAAAGTTGACCAAACATAAGACAATCTCCCACAGGGTTTTTTTTATTTATATTATTTACAGAGTTCTGCTTTCACTAAGTTGTTTACTTTTTATTATCTGAATACACTATAAAAAGTATTCAATATCCATCCTTCTTTATATAGGAGATACTGAAAAAAATTCATTGTCAAGGTAAATGCAAAATTAGATGTCCAAAGGCCCAACCATGATAAAGACGCACAGAATACCAGGTAATTCTTTATGCGGCACTATTTCAGAGTTGTACACTTTTGTGGTCTGCCCAAAGAGAGGAGGAATGGTGTCTCAATTATCAGGAAAGAATACATCACTTCTTTGGATAGTTGGTGGGATCAGGTCCGATATCGCGTGATCCAGTATTCACATATGGCCCTCGGAATGTAGCCTGTGGTGGCAGGGGTTTTGTTGAATCAATGATAGGCCTGTTCTTTGATTTCCTGAAAACAATGTGCAGATTAGAAATAAAAAGGTCAATGCACAATGCTTCTTCCCAAGTTTCATGGTGGTGCAAGACAGTGCAGAGCTTGGACTTACACGAAAAGGAATGGAAATGATAAGCCAGCACCAGCAAAGATCAGCAAGCCAGTGGCAACTAAAGCATTACGTGCCCTGGACATGAGTTCTCCTTATAACTGTAGAAATAAGGGAGAAATACATCAGATTAGAAATTACTACCAAAATCTCCAATTATGAATATTAAAAAAAGGAGTTGCACATTAGACAACTGGAAGGTAAAAGCCATATTGTTCCTCACAACATTTTGTAGTTAGATTATAATAAAAGTTTAGTTGCCAAAGATTTTATTTGACACAGTCTTCTTATTTGTGACTGGAGAGAGCAATTGGGAAACCCGAGAAATCTCAAAAAAAGCTACATCTAATTCATGTACAACGTAGAAAGTTGAATGGCATGCTGGTCAGGGTGACAAAATGAAGCTTTTGTGCACTGTCTTGCTCAGTACTTGGCAAATTGCTTCCACATTTTAGCCATACAAAGAGAAGTAGTAAATAAAAAAAAGGGAAACCAACAAAATGATTATATTTATTATGGCACAGTTTTGCTGGGGCACATATACTATATACAAACAAATTATTCTAACAATAGTTCCTGATGGCAGTATCAGAAGGTGTGCTAGATTGAGTGTTTATTACTTTATTTCAATTTTCTCAATTAAGGAGAAAATAAGGGTTTATGAAGTATTTGAGAGAATCTCATGAGTAGCATTATAGTTGGCATTTAATTTACAGTGTTGGCTTCAATTTATCTTAAACAGCTTCATTGAGTTTCTCCGAACGTCACTCAATTGAGTCTATAGGGACCAACTTAGTAAAGTCTAAAGTTTCAGTGAGATGTTTTCACATATATTTACACATTTAAACATATTACTATGAGAAACTACTTAATCACTGCCTCTTGGTTCATAACTTTACACCTCAATTGCAGTATCACTATCTCTTGTATCACATCGGACAATGGGTGACTGGAAAGGGACATAGTTCATCGCATAGGTACTTCCAAGCAAAGGGAAATGACCATATACCTTCGAATTTGAACCCCACGGACACTGAATTTGAACCCTACATGGAGATCGAATTTGAACCGCCAGGGGATCGCACAAACTCACTGAAGCAAATCCTACTTTGTAGATCACGAGAACCAAAATCAACAGAATTGGTATCAAACCCCAACCACACTCCTAATCACGTGGTTCAGACATCGGAAGATACATGGGAGCTGCGTCGACTTACCGGTGTCGACGATGTCGCGATGGGCGGCGACGCTGGCGAGGAGGAGCCGGGGACCGGCGCTCCTCAGCGCAGGGGGAGCGACGAGAGGTTGCCGGGAGAACAGCAGCGCCGCAGGAACAGGACTGGCTGTAGGCGGGGAGATCGACGGGCACGACCGCAGGCGGCAGCGCGACGGGCGGCGAGGCGGCAGCGCGACGGGCGGCGAGGCGGCGGCGCAAGGGTTGTGGCGTTGGCGTCGTGGGCTTGTGAAGTTGTTGCTTATGCAAATGGGCTGGCCTCGCCAAATGAAATTGTGAATGGGCTAGATGCAATTATGGAGTGGACTGGACTAACTTTCTTCTTCTTCTTCTTTTTGTGTCGTTCTGGGCCGTATTATATATGTTTGCTGCATTTTGGACTTTTGGTCCACCTTAAGAAGTCGTCGTTGTTATACAAGCAGCCCGCTACTTGAAGTCATTATTTTTTTTTCAAGATTTGTTTCAAGATTGCTGAAATGATTTTTCGGATTGATCTTGGGCCAAAGGAAAACTTCACTATTTTCTTTTAATTTTTATATTATTATTTCTGGATAATATATGGCCAGAAACATGTACTCTGGAGTAACAAAAAAATTTGTCGGGAACACCTCTGCTATTTTAATCTGTGTTTATGCAGTATCAGATAATTTGTTCTTTCAATATATTGTGGCCATATACATGCTTTTTAGTCCTTATGTAACACACTACTTTTCTTGAATGTTTACACTTACTATCTATTAAATGTTTTAAACAGCCGGCTGTGCCATTTAGTGGCAGCCTTCTATATAAGCTAACGATGGTTATAGATTCAATAAGAGGATTTATAAGGAAAGCAAAAAAATCCGTAATTAATACAAACAAATTGGGACAGTCGGTCTAAATTTATTTCTAGCCCACCCCATCCATTTCAGGCCCAAATAATTATAAGCATACATGTTTGTTTCTTACCCATCATCAACTTCCACACAATAAACCCGCCTTATGTTGGGATTTAGAACCGTTGTAGAGAGAAGGAAGGGGAGAACAAGCAAGTGATTAAGAGAACCAGGTGAGCAAATGACCAAAAGTCCTCTCCTCTCACCTCTTGTTTCCTTTTGTTTCCTTTTATAGGGAGGAGGAGGAGGTTGTTTATACTTTTTCCATTGGTGGGATGGAATATTACAACAAGGTCCCTGGACTATTACAACGAGGTCCCTGGATGTTATAACCAAGTCCATAACCCTTATAGACAAGTCCTTAGACCCCATTTTGGGCCTCTTTTACACACACGGGAGGTTTCTAGCCTTAGTCCACCTAAGGTGTACCCTCAAAAGTAGTCCCTCAACTATTCGGTCTTGGTCAGCACAACATAACCTAATATATAGTTGCTCCTGTTAAAAGAGGCCCAATTACAACTCAGACTCTTGGCTGCGATGAGCTTTGATCTACATGTGGCTTCGCTTGCTTCACTTCTAAGCCTCGATCATCGGGACTTGCTTCAAAAGCCGATGTAGTCGAAGTAGTCGTTATCAATGGTAGTTGCAACACCTTCGGATTTTCTCTCGCGGGCACCAGGAAACTAGGATGGACCGGTCCTCCAGTACACCCCCCAGCCCCTCTTGGCTGGTGTTCGCGGGAGAAGCTCCGCATGTAGTGGAAGTAGTCGATGGAGCAGTGGTGGCCGAGGTTGAGTTGTACGTGAAGTCGGTGATGACCTCGATGCTGACGGCAATACCGAGGGTGAGCCCCTCAAGTCGATGTAGCGGAGGTGAAGTCAAGGGTGATGCCGAGGTTGAACCCTTTGAGCTGACGTAGCGGAAGGACGCGAAGTCACGAACGTTGTCGAGGTTGATCCCCTCGAACCGATGTAGTAGATGATGCCGAGGTTGAGTCCCTTGATTGTCCTAACTTTTTCAGAAAACCCAAACCTTTGAAATAGGTTAGTATAGTCGGGATATCAATAATAGCGGGTTGGCTAATCGGGTTCGCGTGTTATGGTGACAAATTAACTTAGCATGTTAGCTACATCCTGATGCCTTTAGATACCTTCAATCAAGGGGAAAAAGATTAACCCATTAGTGCTTAGCAATTTCTAGCGTAGAATAGAATTTTAACCATCGAAGGTAAACATAATTGCCAATGTACTTGCTTCGGCCAGTTTGGCAGGAAGTTATTAGCTTCAGGAGTTAGCCGGATTGTTCTGGTGGCAGCTGCTTTTGCGCATGTATGTAGAGTTTCTACAAGTGCGAATGCTTTTTGCTTGACGCGCGCCAATGTACGTTGCCATGCAGTTCAAGAGGCTCGGGTGTTTAGTTAGCTTCGGAAATTTGAGCCATCCATCGAGGTCCGCGATGGCCGCGAGCTTGCGAGGGATCAGCTCGCGGGCTTGTTAACCTGTTTGCAAACGCGAGGTTGCCACGAAGTTGGCGTGAGCGAGGTTGGTGCGAGCCGCGAGCGAGGCTGCTGCGAGTGAGGGTGCCGCGTGCCGCGAGGTCGGCACGAATGGGGTTGGCGCGAGCCGCGAGCGAGGCTGCTGCGAGCCGCAAGGTTGGCGCGAGCGAGGCTGCTGCGAGGTTGGCTTGCAACCTTGCTTCAGGTATAGGTAAGCAGAGACTGCATGGTACTTGGCTCTTCATAGTTTTGGCTGCATGCTCGTGGTGCTTGGTTTGACGCCCGATCTTGACTTTTAGCTTCGCTTGGAGATAATGCGGCGTGACCGCTACACAGCTTCGATTAGTCGTCTGCTCATTTGCTTTTGCCGGTGTAAAGGCCTTTTCGCTAACTTGTTTTGGAGCCTTGCTAGCATGCCGAGGCAATGAATGCAAATTGACTTGCGATCTGACAACCTTGCGGGGCCGCCGTGTGAAGGTGACAAGCGCCGACCGTTGTTGTCTGGCGCGTGATGTTCTTGCATTCTTGCTGATTAGTTTTAATCGAAAAGAAAACTAAGTAACAGGGTCATACACGTGGACATGCACCGACGGTTTCTGCTCTAGGGAACAACTTCGATCCTGGACGCCTAGCTTTCTTGTGCCTGCACACGAGGGTAGTGCATGCGAGGGCAACAAGCCTAGGGCGATGAGCCTCGCTATAATCAGCAGCTGCTGAGCGCTTTTGCCCTGGTGCCGTGGACCTCCTCGTGGAAGTGACAACCCAATTTCTTTCCTTGCATGCACCCACGCTGGCCACTGACGCGCTTGCCAGACAACCTCGCGAAGCGCCCAGGGATAGACCAAAGGAGCAAGGTGATTAGAAAGGGTGCCTGCGAGGGCAACAATACACGTGCCTGCATGCATGCGAGGGTAATGCATGGGAGGTGCTTGCTGCGAGGTTCTTGGCAACCTCGAGGGTTGGCTTCGGGCTGGAGTTTCTGAGCACGGTTTGATTTGCGATTTCGCGAGGTTAGCCGGTTTCGAGGGTTCCTTAGCTTGGTGCGAAGCTCGGGGTTGTCGCTGTCGAGGTTCCAGGCGCATGTTGACTTGTGCACGTCAAGGAAGGTAGAAAGTGAACTCCTATTTTTGAAGAAACGTCACCCCCCTCAGGGTTTCGCGAGGGAGAGGAGAGTGCTAGCTGGGCCGAAGCCGTTTTTGGCCACGTAGTCGGAGCGATGCCTCAAAAAACGTCTCCCTAGTCTGAGGGGTCATTAGGACATACCTGAGGATTTTTGACATTTTTGAAGTTTGAAGTTTGTGAATAAGAGAGGGAAACATTTTTACAAATATGTTGCTCTTGCGACCTTGGCCGAGGCTGGGCTCCCTCGTGCGAAAAGGTAGGTTGACTTTGTACTTTTTCAAAAATATCACCCCTCCTCCTGCCGCTCCGCGTGACAAGGTGCCCAGTCCGAAGATTGCTTCACGCTAGATGCCATCTCCGATCATCATGACTGACTCTTTTTGTAAACGAGAAAAACGAGAGTAAAAAATGTACATTCGTGCACGTATAGCGCGCTTTGGTCTGTAGTATAGTATATATTATCATTGCTAGACTCGCTCGGAGCCGCTATCTTTCCTCCGCATTAAGTCACGGGGCTAAGACATTTTCTTTTTGATATTGAATCATTGCGCAAGAGTGCAAATTTTTTTTCTCCGCGCAAGAACGAAGGCTACGCAACTTGTTGTTGCACTGAAACTTTGATTGAATCACACTTTTCTCCTCTGCATAAAAGCATGAGGTTATGCAACTTGTTGTTGCACTGAATCTTTGATGGAATCACACTTTTCTCCTCCGCATAAAAGCCTGAGGTTACGCAACTTGTTGTTACATTGATATCTTGCGAGGAAACGCAATGTAGTGGCCTTTTGAGGCTTAGCAATGTTGCGGAAAAGGTAAACTTGTGGGTCGTCACCTAATTTCTCTTTTACGAAATCGAACCTCTTAGCCTCTTGGGCTTTTCTGATTTATGCACAAAAGTAATGCGTCCATGCAATGCGATGCTTTTGATGCATGCTTTTGCTGCATATGAATGAAATGTTTGCATATGCAAGAGTATATGCCATAGTTGTCATATCATCAGCTCTGTAAGAGAAGGTAGTTTCAATTGAAACTTGAGCACGTAATAGAGTAGTGCTCTGAATTTCCTTGATCAACCTCCGAAGGTTCTGACTTGGTGCTTTGAAAACCATTATAGTGGTAGGCCAATGATTGATGAGAGTCAATAGAGATAATTCCAATAGCTGATGAGAGCAAAAGGTCCGTGGGATATATCACGTGATGAAAACTAACACGCCATTGAAACCAATATATCATGCTCTAATTCTTGCACGCCATTGAAACCAATATATCATGCCCCAATTCTTGACTTGGTTATGAGGTGAAAATCAATGTTCCTACAAAAAGATACGAGGGTCTAGTTTACAAGGCTTAACTTAAGTGGGTGGAGAACTACTTACAATGGTGAGGACCTGCATGTTAGAGAAAGAAAATTTCAATATATGAGTTGTAACCTGCATGACTAGAGTCCGTGTTATAGTTACAAGTAAATAGATAAGTCGATAAAAGTTTGTTTGTGCTCAAACTTTTGTGGACTTACTTTTCAAGTGTCAAGCTCTAGTAGCTATCACAACTCTTGGTTGCTTCGACTATCAATTTGAACTTAGTCTCGTGCGGGATAAAATATTGCATTGAAAATGAGTTGATGATATGTTTGCATAGGTTAGATAGCTATATGTATAAGTAGTGCAAGTAATCACATGTTTCTAGAGTTAACTTGTGTTGGTAGAGGGATACTTACATTGGCGAAGTCCTGCTGGTTAGTGTCAAAAATTTCTGAGGAAAAGAAGCGAGTTTCTAAGTGTAGCCCCTCTAGTGTTCATGGCATAGTATGAAGCAACCAAAGTCTTGCTGCTCGAGGATTGCTGCTGCGAGGCGCTTGCTGCGCGAGGTTCCTAGCAACCTCGAAGGCTGCTGCTGCACGAGGTTCTTTTCGCTTGTTGCTGGTTTGTTCTTAGCGCGATCGTGGCCGGTGGAGGCGCCGGGGAGCTTGGGGGAGTTTGTCGGGTTGTTCTAGCTCGGAGGTTCGTCGTTCACCGCCGAGGTTCGAGCTTGCCGTAGGGGCCGTTCTTGTTGGGAGGTTTCCAGGCTTTTAGCAACCCACTTGCTGCGACGGTAAGGTTCTTGACAACCTGCTTGCTGCGAGGTTGACCGTGGAGCTTGCTGCGAGGCCTGTTCGCTTCAGCTTATAAGTCGGCTGAAAAGCCGAAACGGCTGATTCGTTATGAGAGGAAAACACTGTTTGGTGGCTGATAAGCCGGCTGAATAAGCTGAAGCAAACAGGCTCAGAGCAACCTGCCGCGAGGGTTCTTGACAATCTCGAGGGTGTTGAGCTCGTCTTGGAGTGCTCAGCAGCTTCGATGATGTTCGGAGATGGCACGCGATGCCCTCGGAAGCCGAACCGGCAAATGCGAGGAAGCCTCGATTGTTGCGGCAGCCTCGCTGCCCAGCTGTAATGGCTAGCTTCGATGCAATAATACAGCACGCAGTAGAATGCTTGGCTTGGTATCTCAAATGATTTGTCTGTCGGTGATTGCATGCATATGTAGGCTGCTTATGGTAAAACTCTGGCGGGCCTTCGAGTTCCCTCCTTGTGCCGGTGGCACCCGGCGAGCCTTAGCTTTACGTTGGATTGACTGTGTTGGCATGCAACCTCGCGCCAGGTATGTGCGGGGCGGAAACTGCATGGTGCTTGGACCCTCGCGATCTGCGCACTTTAGGCTGCATGTGCATGGTACGGAGCCTGACGCCGGATCTTGACTCGGGGCTTAGCTTGGTGAGAATGCAACATGGTCAGCGACCTGCACATTTGCTTGCTGGTGTAATACCCTACTTGCTAACTTGTTTATGAGCTTCGTTAGTGTGCTGAGGTTCCAAGGGTAGCTTGGTAGGAGGCTAGGGGTGAAACTTGGCTTGCGAGGGTTCCGCGGCTTCGAATCTGGTAACCTTGCAGTGCTGTCGTGCGAGGGTTCACCAGCTCTGAAAAGTCGGGTGAGATGGCTTGCGGTGGATGTCCACGCTTGCCGCGAGGGTCGGCGTTTGCTGCCGATGACTTGGAGCTTCCTGTGCTGCCGAGGGTGATGAGCGTTCGTGTGCGGATGTGAGTGATATTAGCTGTGTTTCTGGGTAATAGCTTCGCTCGGCCAGCAGCTTCAATTCGCCGAGGGCCTTGCTAGTAGCTTCGATGCTTGCTTGGCGCGGCTCGGGTGACCCTCGACCGTTGACCACTCGTTGGTGGCAGCCTGCAACCTCGAGGGTTGCTGCTTCAAGATAAATAGCAGCTTCGATAGAGTTAACGCAGCTTCGGCCAATGGCTCGGAACTTGACGTTAACAGCTTCGGGTACTTCGGGAGAGCTTACAGCTTCGGACACTTCAGGCACTTCAGGAGAGCTTACAGCTTCGATCGCGTGGGCACTTCGGGAGAGCTTGCTGGCAGCTTCGATGCTTGCCCTGGCTGCTTCCGTGCCATGCGGTTGCATGCAGGGGATGCTGGTAACCTCGGGAGCTTCCCTGGGTAGTAGCTTCGCTCGGCGCCGGTGCCATGGATGCGGTAGCCGGCAGCTGCGAGGGTGACGAGCCTGTTTTTGTACTATCTTGTGTAGCCTCGCGGACTGAATTTTTGCTTAGCGAGGTTAACTTTTGCGAGGTTAACTGATGGAAGGCAACCTTCTTGCTACGAGGTTAACTGATGAATTTGCTGCGAGGGCTCTTGTTTTGCTGTCATGTAGCTTATGGTAGCTTCGCTATCAACTTGAGTTGCTCAGCATCTTCGATGCTGCTCTGAGATGGCACGGGGTGCCCTTGGGGCCGTATTGCCCAAGTCGGACATGAGGCGCTGCTTTTCTTTGGATTAGTGTCTTGATCTCCGGCTGCTCTAAGCAACTTCGTGTGGTAGTCCTCGCCTTTTATGAGGATGCCCATGTATTGAGCTGTTGAATGCTTTTTATGTTGTCGCTGCTGACCGGCCTGCTGCCGGGTTGCCAGGAACTAGTGCTGCCGAGGTCCTTAATCCCACTTCTTTATGCACGATAATTATTTTTATGTACTTCAGTGTTGCCAAAACCTGCTAGCTTCGATCATGCACTTGACATCAACTGGGCCACCTTCATTGGTTGAAAACATGACGTAGAGGTTAAGTTCCTGCCGTGGAGGTTGTCGCTCGCTACGGAGGGCATAGCTGCGTAGGTGGCTGCTATGCTTGTTCGTTGCTATGCTTTTCGCTTCAGACACAGACTGCGTAGTTCGCTGCCATGCTTAGTGCTCAACAGCCCAAGAGTTTCCGCGAGGTCGCGGAGTTTCGGAGCGGAGGTCCTACGGTGGCTAGCAGCTTCAAGGCTTGCCCTGGCAGCTTCCGTGCGTGCCATGCAGTTGCATGCAGGGTAACTCCGTATCACGCGGTTGCATGCAGGGATACGGTAACAAATAGCTTCGTTTGGCGTTAGCTGGCTCTTATATTAGCTTCGTTCGGCTGTTCCTGTTAGCTTCGCTCGGCTGTTCGGTTGCGCCGGTAGCTTCGGGCAAAACACAAACTGGACTGCCAGCTTCGCTTTGATTACTTATAATCTCTTTGTCTCTTATGGTGATTGTGAATCTTATTTCGTGTCAAAACATGGGCACCACTGTTGTGATTTAGAACCCCAAACAGGTTGTAGAGAGGAGAAGGAAGGGAAGAACAAACCAAATAATTAAACTAAATAATTAAGAGAACCAAGTGAGCATATGACCAAAAGTCCTCTCCTCTCACCTCTTGTTCCTCTTATAGGGAGGAGGAGAAGGTTATTTATACTTTTTCCATTGGTGGGGTGGAATATTACAACAAGGTCCCTGGACTATTACAACGAGATTTCTGGATGCAATAACCGAGTCCCTAACCCATACATATAAGCCCTTAGACTCCATTTTAAATCTCTTTTACACATACGGGGAGTTTCTAATCTTAGTCCACCTAAGACTAATCCCCTCTTTTAAAGTCATCTTTCTGGTCTTGTTCTCTCGTTGGCCATCGGTTCTCCTCTGCCCTTGGATGACGTATTTTTCATGTTCTTCGAGCCCTTTGTGTTGTGCATACCAACGGCGTCTCTGCTGCATGGGGGCAGAGCTAGGCTCAGTTATTGGGATGACCCCCAATAAAATGACATTAATCCTGTATAAACTACTTTAATTTTCACATGTGTTCATGATCTGAGCATGAAAAAGCAACCCCAGTGGTCTTTTTATCTAGCTCCACCCTTGCCTCCGCAGTACTGGCCGCTTGCCTAGCGGCGTTAATTAGGGGCTCCTATACATGTTCCGGAAGGTGGATAAGCGTTGCATCGTACAGCCTGTTCACGGACCATTCATCCAAAAAAACAGACAGCCTGCTTATTTTTTTCCGCTACCGTTGAAACCAGCCACCAGCAGAAGGACAATAGCTTCTGACATGAGCTTCAGTTATTTTGCAAAACGAAGATTCGTTGAAAAAAAATCTGTAGTTTCCGAACCTGTCCAAATTAAATTTCGATTGAACTACGGTGTTTCTTACGACGAGATTTACAAAACAAAATCACACTTGCCATATTTTGAATCAAATTATTTTTGAACATTTTTTGAATATACCAATATTTTATTGTTGTTGACAGAGATTTTGCTATAACATTCTTTTACATTCACTAATATTTTATTGTTGTTGACCAACATTTTTTTATAACATTTTTTTTGCATTCACCAATATTTTTTTATTCATCAATATTTTCTTTAAATCGAGCTTAATTATCACCAACATTTCTTGACGTTAATCAACATTTTTTATATGCACTGGTATTTTTCTTCAACTTTTTTACATTCACCAACACTATCGCTCAACATTTTTTACTCTCACCAATATTTTTCTTCATTTTTTTTACATTCACCTCAACAATTTTTTTTAAAATGTTGATTTTTTTAAAATATTTAAAATATATTTATGACGCATCTTATTTTGTTGCATAAATTCTCAATAGGACGAAGGTTCAAATGGAATCCAAAACTCATTTACAGTTTGAAAGAAAAATGAAGTTAAAGTTTAAAATCTAAAAGGAATCTCCCTATCCCACCATGCACAGCTATCACCCATCATTTGACACGTATACAGATCCACAACCAAAAGTAGTATAACTTCTTCCGAAAGATGGATAAGAATCCCGCGTTAAGGAATGCCTTGTGCCCTATCCTTCTTTTCCAATTTTCAGCCCACCATGTGATCCGATAGCAAAACAAATCATCCGATTTTTGTTCCTCCGGCATATTACACTACTGAAAAATGCATCTTTAGTCTCGGTTTGCAAGTATCCTAGATCTCGAAAATCCAATCAGGACTAGCTATTCGAGACAAAAGGCAGTCCTTTAGTCCCGGTAATTCCGGTGGTGTTACCAATCGAGACTAAAAAGTTTCAAAAAAATAAAAAAAATGGGCCACCTGTGCCAGCCACCCGCCGCTCACCCGCGCCAGCTACCTGTGCCCGTGCCGCCCACCCACGCGGGAGCTGCCTACCTGGAAGAAAGGGAAAGGAAGAGGAGGGAGAGGAGGAGGTGGAAGAAGAGGTGGAGAGAGGTGGAGAGTCGCTCCATTACAACCAGGACTAAAGGGGCTCTTTAGTCCCCGTTGATATTACCAACCGGGACTAAAGAACCTGTCAGAGATGGCCATCGGTGATTTATTTTTGAGCCGGGACTAAAGACCTTTTAATCTAGGATTCAAAGATAACTAGAATAAAAAAGTTCAGCCGTAGCGGCGCTCACGATCATCTATCACTGTTTAGCAGCGCTAAACCACACGACTGCCATAGCTCCTATTATTAGCGCTGCTAATAAGTGATTTCGTAGCGTTGAGCCTTTCCAAGCACTATTGAGCCACTATAGCCCGTATTCCCGCAATTTAAATCCTTCGATTGTATTAGTTAGGTTGTTTTATGCATATTGGTTTTCAATAACTGCTCATAGGTACATGTTTAATTTGGCCAAAAAGCACTATGATTGCAACAAGTATCAGCAAGTGTACGTTGCTCATTTCTTGTCTGTTTCATCAGAGTTTCGTACTCTAAGGGTAGCTCCGGTGCCAATTTCGTCATATGTTTCTTACTCCAAGAGCACCTCCATTGTTACATCGATTTTGCTCTGCAAAATAAGCGAGGCTACGTGGAGTTCGACAGCTACATCATATTGTTCGATTTATTGGGGGCACTTATAAATAAAAAAATGGAGAAAACAACTTATCTATATCTACTACACTAGTCATCTCAGACTTCACAACCTCCAACATCCACTCGACGTTCTCATCAAGTACTATTAGGCTATTTCCAGTGGCAAGTTCCATCTCACGGTTTCTAAGAGTGACATATCATCAAAATAGATTTGAGTTGATACAATGAAACCGATCCCCAATGTAAAATTTCATTTCACAATTTGAATTGATAGGCAACCCATACCATTATTTAATTGCAAAGCGTGTGATTGGATATGATTTGATGAGATGAAACTCTCTAGCCTCCAATGCCGGTTTCATCAGGTTTCATAGTTTTGGAAACAATGCATACACAGTTTCATCCTAATGAAAATCCTTCCCTATCTCTCTTCATAATTAACTTGCCATGTCATCACATATGCTAATGTGTCATCATATTTAATGCGCATAAAACCTTTATCAAACTTGCACTGGCATTAGCCTTATATTCACGTAACAGCTCACGGTTTGAACTTTTGTTGAAGGTTGATTTTCCGGTCTAACGCACAACATTCGATGTCCACTATGTGTAAGATTCGATTTTTGCCTTCATCAATTGATTTTTATCATACACTGGAGCTGCCCTGGTGGATCGATGACTGGTGTGTTTCTTCGAGGACACTATAACACGTGGTTTTTAAATGCTTTTCAACCCAAAAGTAGATGTGAATTATTATCTTTTCACCGGTCGGGCCTGGCAATGAACTCCCACTACTATATCCATCCTACATCGAATCAGTTGGAAACATCTATACCATATGATGAAACGTTGTGGTTTGATGGTCCCAACCAGTTGTATCAAAGCAATCCAGCAGATGGTTTTATTCCGGGCGGCCTTCAAACACTAAATTTTTTTTTCCAACTAGTGACCAACAAAAATATCATAAACACATTTTTTTCATCATAAATCGTGATTTATGATGCGAGAGTGACGAAAATCTTTCGTCATTAGTCGAGCGTCGTAAACCGCGACTAGTGACATTCTTTATTTCTGTACGTCACTAAGATAATGACGAATGAAATTCATCCCACATGTTGTCATAAACAGGCTCCTACATAGCATGCCACATCGGACAACAGTCTGACGTGGCATGGTGGTTGTGACGAACTATTTCGTCATATATTGAATTAGGTCCAATTCTTGTTGGACCGTGCCCAATAATTGCTGTCATCGTAGCTTGATTTAGATCCAACTCTTCTTGGACCGAGCCTAATAATTGCTGACATCATAACTTAGTTTATGCCCAATTCTTGTTGGATCAAGTGGAATATATGCTGACATCATAACTTTGTTTAGGTCCAATTCTTAATGGATTTAGCCAAACAATTACTGACGTTATAACTTTGTTTAGCTCACGAAATAATGGGTTGAGAGGGCAAGCCCACGAAATTTTGGGCCCAGTTATTTTCGGGTGTAGCCCAGGTAGCGTTGAATGAAAATGTAATCTAATTTATTATTACATGCAAATCAATTCGGTAATTGACAGCACAATTAATCTTTACATACCACACATACAAATAAATATTTCTCATCACACTTCACACATTATTATTCATGACCAAAGAACTAGCACAAGTATATTATCCATAAGAGATCACAAACCACTACATATGATATCTCTCTGACCAAGAACAAAGATGGCCTAGAAACACATTGAGCACAAACCACAATACTGACAAATCAGCACAAGACATGGGCAGATGCGTAAGAAACACATTGACCTTACCCTCTGAAGTTTAGCAATTGATGAAGGAGGTACTCAGTTTCTCTTACTACTTTCTTCAAACTATCAATCTCCTCAGACTGCATTTTCATTACTGCATCTGAAGCTTGTGCCTTCTTCTCGAAGTCGCTCAATATTTACTCTTATTCAACAACTTGTTGTCTTAGTTCTATAGCTTCTTGTAGCCCTCCCAAAGAAACTTCAGATCTTGAGCTTGTAGCTGAGGCTGGCTGCACGGCCACATAATCAAGGAAGGAACTTGGCTGCAAATAATGATGATTGGAATTTCGTACTGCAACCCCAAGAATTGTTTTCAGTATTTTAGCCTATAAATGAAAAAAGCAGAACTCAAACTTCAATCTTAAACAAAGCAATTGAATAAAGTATAAAATACAGAAATAGGATAATCACTACTTTAGTTACATACCACAACAAGTGATTGAATTTCAGCAATGTAGGAACGTGATACTAGGCCCTGCACAGTAACTATCTGGTCAGTTGTCTTAGATGTAAGGAACATAATGTACCATGGCCATAGAAATGTAGATGCCGGCCTTGCAGATAGATCTAGAGCGGTCAGGTAAGAGAAGGATCTCAAATCTAACACAATACGCTGAGAAATTTACTTTTTCGCTAGAGAAATACTCCAGCAGCATAGGGGCCATGGCCACATCTAGGCATAACTAGCCTCTGCTCTAGATAGAAATAAACTTGAGCAGTGTGCTCTCCGGTGAAGTAGATGTAGATCCAGAAAATTGGAGGGGACTAAAGAGAAAAGAAATGAGATTCTCACTTGTGGTGCTCGAAGATGCAGAGGCACATGGTTGGACAGGGCAGCCGGTGCTTACGCGACATCCTCGCTCAATTGCTCAACTGCGCAAGCATGGTGTAGCCACTGCAAGGATGCTGAGATGTTCCTCCAAGAGTGCCGCTGACCATGCCACACCTTGATGCCCGCCGCACGTGGAGCTTGCCACCACCGCTGAGGTACCCCACGGCCGTTGAGCTCAGCCACCACCACAGATCTAGTTGGACTTTAGAGCTTGCAAATAGGAGAGTGCTGATTTTGGTCCTTCCATCCCTCTCCCTCTCCACCCCCTCCCGACATCGACCCCTCACCCTCCCCTCCCTCTCCCGCCACCGCCACCGCCCCCTCCCTCTCCCTTATGACGACCGACCCCAAATCTCTGGAGTTAATCTTAATCCGAGTCCCTAATCCCCTCTCATCTTCCCGAGATGAAGTGCTCAACCTCCAGTCCGGTCCCGACCCCTGAGATCCGACCCCTCTCCGCTGGCCCCCAGTTCCGACCCCGTCGACTCCAACTCACCCGCCGGATCCTTCTAAGTCTTCCCACAACGCCTCCCTTCAATCTGAGCAGTGGACTAACCGAGACTGACCGGTGGACCCACAAAATCTTTCTCCCAGATCTCCCGCGACAGATGCACTCGAGTAGCATGCCCGCCTCAGAGCTTCTCCGCCGCGTGGCTCAACTTCTCCGACACCCACCGCTCCGCCTCGTTGCCTGCCACGACCGGATGGATATCCGCGCCCCCTTTCCCAATCGCAGCGGAAGCTCCTCTGCTACCCTTTCCGCAGTACCTCACGGCTCGCGCCCATCATCACCCCGTTGGACCCCGGCTGCAGAGCCCGACGCCTCCCGTCTTTTCCACCGTATCTCCACCATCGCGCCACCCCAGATACGCTACGTGACGATTCCTCCTCCGCCAACCCAGACCACGGCCACGACAGCTCCTTTTTCCGCCCTGTCAGAGCTACGCCCTCGACAATCTGTTGCTTCACGCTCGCCCGCGCGACCGTAGCCGTCTGTCTTCTCACCTGTGCGCCCTCGCTTCTAGCGTCGTTCCCCCGGTCGCTTCCATCAGATCCACCGCACGACGACGCCCGCCTCTGCCAAATCTCAACCACCGCCAAAACCGCGCCTGCGCCGCCCCGTCTCTGGTGCCCAATGACCGCCGGTGTTCCCCTGCGGCCGCATGTGGTGGCAAGTGTGATCACAGAACGGCAGAGGCCGGGTCTGTGGAACATTGCACCAAAGGAAATGGGCTCAACATGGGTTGGGGAATTGACGGGGAAGGCCGACACAGGAAGCGACCCTCGGTGGTGCGCGGATGTCGTGAGGTTAGGTTCACCATGCATGGTTAAAGAACTCGAATCGATTCGTCTGCCTGTCACAGATTGAGACTGCTTGATCGCTATGCTACACTGAGTAATAAAGGAATCTGATGATGACATGGTCTTGATGATGATATACACCATTGGTTGGTTCTATGTTTGCTTAGAGTAAGTGACAACTTAGACCGGTTAATAAACCTAGAATCTGAGCTAAAACTGGAAAATAAGGATCTACTTAGTGCTTCTTGGCAAACAAACCCCTCAGCCAAAGAGCCTTGCATGTCTAAAAGTGGTGGAGTAGTTACTCCTGGTCGGTTAAGTCTTGTTGAGCTTAGTAGCTCAGCCTTATTGTGGCTCTTCTTTTTCAGGTGAAGTTGCTGCTCCCGAGTCCTCCCCTGTTGGCACTTGGCCGCCCCAACTCCCTCCGGGTTGGACGGTCGAGTGGGATCCCTCCTCAGACAGCGAGGAGAGGGATCACTGACGTCTTGGCAGGTCTCACCAAGGACGTCCGACCCCAACGAAGTAGCTTCCGCTCATTTTGCTTTCTGTCTGTTCCGGTTGAGTCTTGTAAAACTTTGATGTTGTTTGTTGTTGAACTAAAATGGTCAATTTGGATTAACTCAGTGGACTTGTTGTATTCTCTGGAACCGCTCACCTTCGTGTGAGTTTGCTAACTCGGTCCTGTTCAAGTGGTTAAATCGGATGAAATCCAACGACATCTCGTGTTAGCTCGATTAAGGCCGAGTGTCACATGTTAGGTGAGTTAACTGTGCCTTGATTTAGCTAATCCGAGGTGGATCCGCCACATCCCTGCTGCCCGTCCCCTTCCCCTCTACTCATCCCTCATTGGCAGTGAGGAGCGGCAGCGGGGCGAGGTGCAGGGTAGCGCAGTGGCGCGCGGAGGAGCGGCATCTGGCGACGACGGGGCAATGAGTTGTGGCGGTAGGAGTGCTTGGTACATGCTCTCTCTCTCTCTCCCTCTCCCCCCATTTCCTCCCTCTCCCTCTTTTTTTTGCATAGGTGGTGGCGGGGGCGGCGGGCTGGGCGGGCGACGGTGGTGAGGTAGTGGGATGCGGTGGCGAGGCAGTGGGATGTGGTGGTGGTGACAGTGGGGCAGTGGGATGCAGTGGCGGCAAGGCAGCGGGATGCGGTGGCGGGGCAGTGGGATGTGGTGGTGGCAGCGGCGGCAGCGGGATGTGGTGGTGGGGCCGAGGTAGTGGGATATGGTGGCAGGGCCGAGGCAGCAGGATGTGGTGGTGGTGGGCCGAGGCGAGCGGGCAGGGGGGGCTTTTTTATTTTTTGTTGAAATTTTTTTTGCCAAGCGTCGGTTTTAGCAGCAAAGTCTTTGCCGAGTGCCCGATAGAAAACACTCGGCAAAGAAACTTTTACCAGCACTGTGTACGCCATGTGCCGTTTGCCGAGTGTAACACTCAGCATAGGCTTTGCTGAGTGTTTTTTGGGCTTTGCCGTGTGCCGTGGACACACGACAAACTTGAGCATTCCGGCACATGGTACGAGCATGTATTTTTTCTATGAATACTAGCTTGCTAGGTGCTTGGTAGTTGCACGTGAATTAGCAATTTCTATGTTGATCCGCAATGCATTACAAACACTAGGTCATGATTTGATGTTTGGTCGCATTTGCAATGACTTAGCTCATCATCGACCGTAGTAGCAAGGTCTCGGAAATTACCCAAGGACTTCAAAAAAATTCAACACAAAATATTCCAGGATTGTCAGCTTAACGTGTCTCTTGCTGTCTCCGAATTTCAAGAGGGCCAATCAGCCATGGCTGGCATAGACGAGGACAAAGAAATATGAAATCAATACTGGCATTTGTCATTTGTGGCTTAGGATGTGTACTAGAACTCTGGGCGCGGCGCCATTTAGAGTTTGGCCAGTGTTTTCTGGTAACGTGTAACATTGCCCCAGTAGTGTCAGCGCTTGGATGAGCATCAAAATGATACAACATAAGCATGACTGCATGAGTAATCAACATGATCGAGATTAGTGCCTTAGTACTCCTTTTTTTTTTTGCCTGCCCTCTGAGTAAATTAGCTAAGCCGGGACTCCTACCCCAGTCTGCTGTTTTGACATTGAGAGGTATCTAAAAATCATGTTGATAATATCCCAATAATTCTAAAGGAAGAAATATAATACTACAAATTTGGCAAATTAAATTTTGGCTCTAGACAGAAGACATGATAATCTTCTGAAAGGGCATCAAATCCTCAAGGAGCGTTTAGATAAAAAGCTCACAGGGACCAGCCATCCACAAATCATGGGTATGCCTATTTCCTGTGGAAGTACTCCAATGTCAACTTTGGAGTTCCAATTAATTGAGCACCTCGAGAAGCTCTGTTGTCGTTGAAGCTCTAATATTGGCGAACCACCATGCCTCTTTCCATCATAGTTCTTGAGGACCACTTTTATTTTAATATTCTTCTGTGGGTGAGACTTTGAGAAAGAAGAAACAATTAATTTGTAAACAATTTAACCAGATTATGTTTAAAAGCAATTTGTTAAAGTTTAAAAAGGAAGCAAAGACGATGACTAAGAATGATATACAGCTTTTGCAGGCTGGGGAAACATTTGATGAAGCCAACAACTGAGTCCAGATCAGGACCTCTAGAGTCAAGAACCAAAATCTTCACTGTGGTCATTGAGGTTGTGTTGGAGCCTAAAAGTGGCACGGCCCGAGATATGTGAGGCTAAAACCAGAATTTCTTAGTACTAAATCTTGGTATTTTGCAAAGTTTGGCTTGAATATGAATTGTGCAGGACAAAAGGGTCATTTCGGATGCTCTGAACGTGATTTTGCTAAAAGGGATAAATAAGCACCTGGAATGACACCAAAATTAGCAGATATGGCTGATATGACGAAGCCAACCAGTTTGACCAGCCTACTGAAGTAGTTTGACCGGTCAGATCAAAGTACTCACAATGTAAATTGGACTTCACCATTGCGTAAATCTCGTTGAGACGATTGAAATGCATATGTGAAATTCCTAATTTGGAGTCCGACTGAGAGAGTTATGGCTTCGACAGAATTCAGCCCTGGGCTGACCGGTCAGACCGGTTTGGATGGGCGGTCTCACTGGTCTACCAAGCCTAATCCAAGTTAAGAGTAGTATTTGACACGGGATTTATATAACCTTAAACTCCTAGTAGGGAAAGACCTCCCCGCCCTATAAATGCACGGCCGATTGAGGGCATCCGAATCGAATCAATCTAAAATTTATTTTTATCTTCTCAACCCTAATACTTTTCCAACCTCCATGCTGTTCATCTACTGTTCTCCACGACCATAGATGGTGTTCTAGGCTTGCTAGTCGACCTAGGGCACGCCAGGGACGTCCACGCCTTGATGGGGACCCTCCCGGGCGAGGGCTTCGACGACCTTTGCTAGTTTGCTCGTAAACTAATCGTTCTTCGCTATGTAAGTGCGTCAGTTATCTCTTTGCTAGTTTGCTCATAAACCTAGCCGACCTCCACCACGTAAGTGTGGTAGTCACCTCCTCGAATGACCGACTCAAGCCAAACCCCAGGAAACCAGTTTTACCGGGTTGTTGTACTGGTCTGACCAGCCTGTGCAGCATCTACGCCATTCGGTCCGTTCACGACCCGCGCGATCTAGCACACTCATGTGTTGGCTAGAAAAGGCGCCAACATGTTGTGAAGATGATAAGTGATCATTTCCTGTTCCAAAACCAAGAGTTGACACAATTAATAACCTGCACATAGAAATACCATATGTAAAGTTCAGAAGGCTACTGATACCCGAAAAGATACTTCCCATGTTCAAGTTTGAAAATGCCATATGACAGCTAGCCCTATACCGCCAACTAGCTAGGAGGCAAGAACTCAAGCTTGACCTTGGTGGCTTTGGCAATATTTGGCTGCTCGTAAATATTCAACATCTACTAGTCAAAACCTAAGAAAGGAGTGCACTAACCGATTTGTTAATCTCTATGGTGCATAGATGTTTGATAAACAATCTAATTATTCATTGTGAATGAATGATGAAGGCATTCTAACTCATGAATATAACAGGTGATTTGATATTGGGTACAGAATGTTATATTTGGAAATCAGGTATTCATGTACGAAGCAATTAACGGGGCCTTAATTTCATTGGTTGATTGCTATACCTGGGAGATAAAAAAATTGTCCGGAATGTTCTGTGAAACATTAAAGAAAAATTTCGTATACAAAGTAAGACTTATGATTGTCATGGAATAAAGGCTACAATAGCTAAATAAGAGGGGTAAAAGGGGACTGCAGTTTTGAAATAAGTTTTTTATTTTATAACTCATGATGAAATATGTGTTGAAATCAAAACTTTCCTACATAGTATAAGTACTGCCTGGAAATGGAGTAAAATGTTATGAAGTCCCAAGAAGCTTTCGTACCTACATATTAAATCAACTTACATTGTTTGTATCTTACCAATGGAGCGGAGCAAAGCTGTCAGTTATGATGTGTAGACATTTCAATTTCATATCTACAAAAATAAAGAGTGCAGTTGCTAACCCAAAATTTGAGAGATCTTTTACGGTACACAATACTACTACTTCGTAGTATATAGTGTATAGATAAGATCTAGATATATACTATATACTACGAAGTTATACACCTGAATAATCTAAGGAATAAACCAAATTGGACCTTGAAGAATATATTTAAGTTTCTCAACAAGTATTATTACAAGAAGTACATATTACTACCGTGGAACTTCGAGTGAGCGTTTTTCCCATCTTTTTCTTTTCCGAACTTGCAGTTAAACGTAATACTAACTAGCTTCAATTTGGATATACAACTTCCATTAGATACTTCTTGTTATTGTACCCAATATGAGCTTCGTGTAACTTCAATTTGGATGTACAGTTTCTATTAGATACTCCTTGTTATTGTGCCCGATATGAGCTTCATGTATGTCTTTGACAATTTGAGGAAACCAAAAGAAGCATACGCTAACATCATCAACGCTGTGAACAAATGCTGGGCTTGATTCCGTCAAACTCACACGGGTGAATTCAAGGAGCAACCTGTTTGGAAAACAGATTTGCCAATATGTGTTGAATTTTCACATCTCGTGACCTTCCTTTAACACAACAAATGTTTCATAACTTTTTTCCATATATATTTCATGACTTTTTTCCATTTATGCGGATACTACATTTGTGTCACCATCCACGCCTTTATGGGTCCGAACCGTATCACCGACCACTAATTAACCGTACGTATACAAAATTCTCAACGATAAATTAGTTCTTGTATATATTCTCCAAAATTCAATTCATTTGTTTATACTTCAAAAAACAAATGCATGTGTATATACTTAGAAAAATTGGATTAAGTATTTCAATTCATTTGCTTATACTTCAAAAACTAATCAATGTGTATATACTTAGAAAAATTAGATTAAGTATTTCAATTCATTTGCTTATACTTCAAAAACCAATCCATGTTTATATATTTAGAAAAATTAGATTAAGTATTTCAATTTATTTGCTTATACTTCAAAAACCAATCCATGTGTATATACTTAGAAAAATTAGATTAAGTATTTCAATTCATTTGCTTATACTTTAAAAAAGATTCAATTGTTCAAAAAATTAATATTAAGTATTTCTAATTTATTTGCCAATGACACAAATAATTGCTAGGAAGGATAAACTCCTCGAGACCAAAGTTTTCAGGGCAATATAAGAACAATTATATGGATTTCTTCTGGACGAGGTCACAAATCCTGCAGGAGAGTTTCATAATGACGGATCTAATCTAGTGCACCCTTCGGAGTCGGGTTCAGAATAGTAAATATGATATGAGTATGCACAATATATATGTATATATATATAAGAGTATTTCAAATGTTATATTAAAGATAAATAGAACTTTACATATATTAGCATATTAGAACATATTAGAACTAGTAGTAAAAGAAACAAATACAAAATACGAATATAGAATAAAGAAATAGAAAATAAAAAAGAAAGGAAAAAAATTAGTACCGGTTGGGGATACCAACCGGTACTAATGAGGGTGCCCCCCTCGCGCGCGATTTTAATACCAGTTGGTATCCCTAACCAGTACTAAAGGGTACCCTTAGTACCGATTATTTCAACTGGTATTGAAGGATCCCCTCTAGTACCGGATTGCCAGTACCGGTTGTACAACCGGTACTAGGGGGTTGGGAACCACTACTAGAGGTGATTTTTTCCAGATCTAAATGTTCATGATTATTATAGATGATTTAGTAATTATTACATGTGAAAAGTGATATTTCAAATGAAATGACCATTTAAATTTTAAGCTAGTGTCAAAAATAAAATTTTAGTGATGTCATTTGTGTTCTTTTACCATGATACCTTTATACTACCTATACTACTCATGTATACTACCCAGACCACAGGTGAAGGTTTTAGTAGTATCAAATTAATCTTGACCGTCGGATATTTGTATATTAGTCCTTTTCGAACACTAGTATAGCTTAATATTGTGCACGGTAAAAAGCTCAAATTTGAACATACCCTTCATATATGGCGTCAGGAATGTCTTGGATGCTACAATCAGGTCACATCTAATCCTACTGATTTTTGTAACTCTATGTGATAACTTAGCAGATCCATAAAATGAATATCATTCTCATATTAACAGCCAGTGGCTTTGTACATCCAAAAGAATTTCACAACAGCTGGGTATGCAATCGACAAAATCTGAGGAAACTATGAAGCATATGGAAGGAACAAAAATAAGGTCTGTATACTTTCAGATAGAAAAGCAGTGGCAAAACTCACATTCTCAGCATTGCATATCATGCTCCCTCGACGGACCACTGCAGGAGGTATGGACGGTGCTTGTGGGTGGGTGCAGAGGAGCGTCAGCCAGCCGTACGTGAAATAGCGGTGCAACCATGGACGTCGATCAACAGAGAAGTTGATGCTGCTGGCGGATTGGCCGACAGCAAGGAGAGCGAGAGGAGGTGGAGCCCCACATGGTTCCAGTGAAGTGAACCGGAGAGAGCTCCTCTTGCGCCTTAACAGCCATGGAGGCGAGTGGGGCGGTGGCGACTGGCGGCAGCGGCTGCGGTCTAGAAATGCTAGATCATTTCTGTATGGTAGTGGACGGCCAGATCAAGATCCAACAGATGAGAATTGACTGCGACGTGGCTGAATGAGATGCAAGAGTTATGGAACATGATTTCGTTCTTTAGAGATATATATCCAGAGCATAGCAGCATATGTAGTTGTATGATTGCATGTCAAATTGGACAAATTGTTTAGACAATTCACGTACCATTGTTAGAAACTGGAAATGTACCCCAGCGTCTGTATTATTTGCACACAGCCTAGTTCATTATCACATCATCTCAGCACTGCTACTTGGCTGGAAACGGCAACTTAAAGCAAATAACGATATAAACTACATGATATATGACATGTATCTGGCACAGAAAAATCTTGCTAATCCTCAATTCATTCTTTGCATAGAATACTATAGTTATTTCATCAGAATCAAAAGGATAGTGGCAACGGTTCAAAAGCGAAAGTCAATTCTTATATTTTGTTTAGAAAATGGATAAATATCCGATCTCCGCGACCACACACAGCCAAGTTTTACAATATTCAATTCTCAGCACATCAGCTGATCACATAAATAAGTGTAATAGTACGCAAACGATAGCAAGAAATCAAAAGCAAAGTCAATTCTTATATGTGTATTCATAGCTATGATAGCTCACTTCTTTGAGTTTCTGGCTGCGACCTGCAGTTCTGCATGCATAGCTATAGTATGCCGCTCATTTTTGTTGAGGCTTGGTCATGGCTGAAAGCACTGTCATTACCTTTTTCCAGGATCTTCTTCTTTTTAATACAATGGGCAGCTCTCCTGCCAGTTTGTTTAAAAAAATTGCATATTCACATAATATGGTCACTTTTATGGACACCAAAAGCCCAATTGGCATTTATAGTGAAGGCAGAGTGTGTCCTGCCATTCCTGATCTTTTTCTAACACCCTCCATTGGTAATTTCGCATCTCGCCCAGGTCCAGAAGCTACAATAACAAAAGCACATGTTATAATTTGGAAAGCTAGTGACAACTATTTGTAACCACACCCTTGGCCGGCAATGAGTTTAGTTCGCTGACATGACCAAATCATAGCAAGAAATCGGAGGGAGATCGATCTCAAGCAGGAGGCCGGCCCTAAACCTCGAGTTCATGATTTCGATTTTGAGGAATAACTTCTCTTTTCTGCATACTCCCATTGGCATTTAATGCCCACGCACACCACTCTCTGTCCAATTAGGCCAACATTACAGACACTAAATGATTACTAAGTACTAACTAGCTAAAGAGAAATGTTAATCCCTCGATGCACTTTTAGTCCTTCACTTTGAGCCTTGCATTGTTTTTCCTCTTAAAAACAAGTTGCCTGAACAGCTTGGTTTCTGTCCTCAGGTCCAAGGCCGGCTTCTGTCGTATAGCCTCCTTCTCACTCTCCAGCAACTTCTTTTTCTCTTTGAGGGCTTTTATTGCAGCAGCATTCTTATTCTGAAGCCACTCGTCCTGATGCCCATCCTCTGTTGTCAGCACATACTGTTTAAGTAACAAAATATGAGTTCTGTTAGCGCCAACAAGTTTCAAATGCACCAAATTGTGACGGCTATTTCATGGCAAATATGCAAATGAAGAGAAATATAAATGCTGTATGATTTACCTCAAGGTCATGAATGAGAGAGTCAAGGGACTTGATTTTCCGGTGAGGCCAGCGAGGTATCCCATATTGCCGGCATTTTGTCTTCAGTGCGCTCACTCCAATCTTGAGAGCCTTTGACGCTTCTTTGATTGGAAGATGGAAGTACTGAGCTATATTGACTAAAGTAATGCTATCTACACGCTTCCGGTTGGCTCTTGGCTGCTTTTGAACTGGTGGCGCAAGTTCTGCATACACCATATAGATATTATTAAACTTTCAAGTTGAAATAACCCAAACATGGCACACTTCAAACTACCAAAGATACTCTGCTTCCTGAGATGATGAATCCGTTCCTATAGTTTTAGTTACCAACAGAGGATTAATTGTAGAAAATCCATAGGTAATATCTGGGCTTTCATATAAATCAGGGTGGAACAACTTCCGCAAAAAAAAGAGAGTAAACAATTCTGAACTTCTCTGAACAGCAACAACAAACCATTACATGCATACTTCCTATTTCAATTAGTGTCATACAGATCTAATGAGCCCACAAAAGCACATAACACTAACAGAAGCAAGTGCAAAAATTAACTAATCTCAGATTAAAAAAAGATAATCTTTAATTTGTTTGCTAAATGTTAGCTTTTTACTGCAACTAACCTTCTCTAACCTCCTAGGTGAGGTCAAGATGCTGCTTTGTATGAGAGTCCCTCCCTTGTCTCTCTATAATATAAAAATATATAGCTCTCCTACGTGTTCGAGAGAATTAATTACCTTAGCCTCATGTTAACCTTCTATTCTGCTACGATGAGGATATCTTAATATTAATTGCTAAGATGATAGAGAGGTCAATATGTCACTACATACATAGGCTCTGAGTTTTCTTTGTACTCTTACTTTGTTTAAAAGAAGAAAAGGCTTCAAATAAGATGTATGGATGGTTGTGTTAATTTTGAACCATATATGTCATGTGGGGATTACAGTATAGCCATCGCAAGAAGCAGAAGGGTCAGTGCAGTCAGCTTAGAGCTAAGATCAGGTCAGGTTTTTAGCATTCAGTTTGAGTCAATTAAGGTTGGATTAGATTTAAATAAAGTCATTTAGAGATATTTGTGGCTGGGCTCAAGCAACATATAATTAAGCTGAGACCTGGCTGTAGCTTAAGCAGGCAGTAGATTGACTTTCAGTTCTTTTTAAAAAATCGTTACATCAAAGCCCAACCAGCAGGTTAGGAGCTTTATCAATAGAGATTATAAAATGACAGATCTGTTCTCATTCTTTCTAATAAAATGTCCTGATGGTTAAACTCTTTACATCAGATCCAACTAGTATATGTAGCCAGCTGAATTGTTGTCTTTTGCTAAAGGGTTTTCACTCCTACAGCACATTTGTCTATCATGCACCTAGAGAAACTGCCGGATTGTGATTATTCAAGTATTGCCATCCAATGCTCATTATATTGCCACACTTCTCAGGAGGACATATTTACAGTTAGCTTGCACTGAACATTTTTTTAAGTAGATCTTCCTTAATACAAATCAATTGTGAATAAGGATGGGTGTGGTTCGGGTCAGCCCAACTATTCATAAAAATGATCCAGAGAATCAGAAGCTGGATAACCCTAGGATAGGGTGGATTGATCCGTCCCCTTCGATTCCCTTGCAGCAGCGGCACCGAATTGAGCGCAGTGATGTTCGATGCTGCAAGCAAAGTGAAGTAGCCACCCCTTCATTGCTGTCATCCTCCAAGCAGCGGTAGTAGTAACTTTACACAGTTGCCAAATATTCCAATCATTACCGCTTGTCACTCCTCTCGGTTCAACCTACCTCCTCGCACAAAATAGCAAGAATGAGGTGATGGGATCTATGTTCCCCTCCACAAGTTTTTTCTTGCTGGTGAATGCCATTAGTTGGGCTGATTATTTCTTGTTCTTAGTATTATCTATGTCATGACTAGAACTGATTTTTAGGCCTAGGGTTTAGTATTCAATTCCCTCCTATTTTAGAACATGGTGGCTGCACTTGATTTCTTTTAGTGCCCACTGACGTACTTGCTTTCTCATACTAGCCTGCCACAAAATCTTTAACCTACTAGCTGTAGTAGTTATTGAACTTTGTTAGCTTTGGGGTTTTACAAGGAATAGACTAAATTAAAACAATGTTCTAAGTAGCAGGCTATGGTGTTTAGAGGCCATCCAAAATGCTATGACCTTAGCGGCTAAACAGAATAGTGTTTCTTAAAAAATGCAATATATGGCCCAAAAACAGTAGATTCAGCAGGTTTTTCAATATTATAAATGTATATTACCAGGGCATAATCAGACAGCCGGATACCACATAAAATAACTAAATCTCAGTACTCATTACTCAACAATTGAACAAATGAACTTTGTAAATTACTATAATAAGATATGAAGGACAGCTATCTCAGAAATTAGGTTCTTGGAGAGTGATCGGATAATACAACTTTACATGAGCAATATGCATGCATATAGCAAGCACTCTTACAGGCTGGTGGCTAGTGGAGCACGCTCTCAGGCTACCAGCCTGGGTTCGAGTCTTGCCTTTTTTTCTTAAATCAAAGCAGGGGATTGTCTGTCGCTTCTCATCTAGTTGTTTTTATTAATATCCATTGATTAAGTAGGAGGTTGTCTTGCCTTCTTCTTTAATCACATGTTTGCTATCTAACTATAGGGCATAAAAAGGATTTGAAACCGCTAGTCTCTTTAGGGGTAGACACTATTTATCGGTTGCTGTGGCTATATGGAAAGGATGTGACTTTTTATTAAACATATACAATTTTTTTATTTGCAAGTTATCTATACTTGGTTATCCAAGATTGGGCTGTGACGGCATGTCAACGCTTGGATCAGGTGGTTAGGAATTTTCTTTTTACCGTGACATGTCGGTGGCTGTCGCTAGTCTAGGTTGTCTGTGATGCCATTCATTTCTGAGGTTGCAGGACGGATCTGCACGGGTTAAGGGGACTCAAACCCCCCCCCCCCCCACCCCAGAACTGCACTGGAAGCAACGGAAGAAGAAGATGAGAAGAAAGAATGGGGTGGAGATGGAGGAGTAAGAAGAAAAAGCCCCCTAAGGTTTGATCTTGCCTCCGCCACTGGACGGTTGGGTGCATCCTAGTTGATATGCAGGGGTAGAAGTGATCTCAAAATGATCGTATCACCTCGATTTCGTTTTCAAAAAAGCTCCCTTTGTTAGCTCTACATGCTAACTTGTTTGTTTTGTTTCCTCATTAGCTTGAGCTCAGCTGCTGGTTTATCAAGGCCTAGCACGTCTGGACTGAGACGTGGTGGTTCGCGTCCTCGCCGTGGGGTTTTTGTGCTGGTGATTATGAGCTCGAGCTGAAGCACATCGCTGGCGTGAGTCCGGCCGACACCCTTTATACATAGAAAAAGACACGAACACAGAAGTGACAGAACACTGCTATAATTCCATCGGCAGCAATTCAGCCATCGACACAAATTCGACACTCATCAAGAAGATAAACAAGTGAAGAGTAGAGCACATATTAAAAAACACGAATACACAAGTGACAGAACACTCAGGAATAATTCCATGAGCAATAATTCAGCCACTGAACAAATAATTCGACACTCAAGAAGATAAACAAGTGAAGAGTATGAGAGCACTTGCCGGCCGCAGTTGGCTCGGTTGCCTCTGGCTGTGACATCGCCGACGCCGCAGCCCGCTAGTCGAAGTAGTCGTCGCTGGCCACAGGCGAGGAGCTGCTGCACGAGTCGACGCCACTCGCTGGTCGTCGCAGGTAGCCGCAGGAATAGAGGCCGGTCGCACTGTCGCGTGGCAGGAGAATTATTTGTAATCGCCGGCCGCCGATTGCAGCCTCAGGCGGGGCCCCCGAGATGGTGCCGCCGCGACGGAGCCGACTGGTGGAATGGGGAACGGCGAGGGCTAGGGTTCCCAGTTCCCACTTCGTAGCCGTCAGTCAGAGTGGCAGTGGTGTGTAAATGCGCGTTGAGGGACCGGAGTGTTGGGCCGGTTCATGAGACAGCCCAACAGGCCTGTTTGAATCCTGCGGGTGAGCAGGCGTCAGACAGCCCAACAGGATTTGGGCGTCGAGCACACAGCAGCAGCCAGCTCAGCTTGAACCACTGGAGCAATTTTTTTTACGTAAAATTCCCCAGCGGTACCAAGGATGGAGTGTCATTCAGATCCCTAAACTCCCAAAATGCACATTAAAATCCCTAAATTTACTAATCATATCCAAATCACATATATTTAGATTTAGGGGGTGTTTGGTTCTTTAGGACCTCCTAAAATTCCTATCCCATCGAATGTTTGGATACTAGTTAGGAGTATTAAATATAGACTAATTATAAAACCAATTGCACAGATGGAGACTAATTTATGAGATGAATCTATTAATCCTAATTAGTTCATGATTTGATAATATGGTGCTACAGTAAACATGTGCTAATGATGGATTAATTAGGCTTAATAGATTCATCTCGTGAATTAGCCTCCATCTATGTAATTAGTTTTATAATTAGATCATGTTTAATCCTCCTAATTAACATCCAAATATTTTATGTGGCATAAATTTTAATCCGAACTAAAAGAACCAAGCACCCCCTCAGATTAAACGTCCGTGTGTGTGCTAACATGGAGGTGGATGGGATCCCCTCCACCCTCTCTACTATATCCCTTGTCGCCGGTGTTCACCGTTGACCTACACCCCGAGCCCAGCACCGCTCGTCCCATCCGTGAGCCGCTCGGACTGAACCCCCGCCTGCTGCAGCCCATGAGCCGCCCTGTTGCCGCCCCAAGAGCCCGGCCGATCCAAGGCGGTGCTGCCATGCTACCCATCCATCCAGTGATGGAGCTCCACGCCTGCTCACATCACTCCGGCGAGCTACGCTGCCGCCACTGAGGAGAGCGCATGGCTGAGCTGCGGGCGGGCTATGGGTGCGAGCGGACGGCGATCGAGGCCATGCTCGGACATGGGTGATAGCGAGCCTGCACCTCCCTTCCCAAGCTGCCTCTCGCGCTCCCATCTTCCACTCCCCGGCCGCCATGGCACCATGGCCAAGCACCGGTAGCAGCAAGTCATCTGGGAAGGGGCGGGGGCGATGGGAGCCCTAAGTGGTGCGGCTCAGTAGACAAGGCTGTGGCCTAGCGTGGGTGGTCGGCATCCCGAGGTGGCGGGATGACCGTGCCCCAATGCGACATACAGATGTCACCAGCGACCGGCCACAGGACGGGCAAACAGCGCGAGTGGATTTTTTTCTTTTTTAGTTAGAAAACATGGTTGCATTACTAAAAGAAATCTTCCGGTCTATCACGAACCAAAAAGTATCATAAATGCGTTTTTTGTGTCATAAACCGTGATTTATGATGCGGGAGTAACGAAAACCCTTCATCATTAGTCGAGCGTCATAAACCATGACCAGTGACGTTTCTTATTTCGGTGCGTCACTAAGATAATGATGAATGAAAATTCATCCCACAAGTCATCATAAACTGGCTCTTGCGTAGCGTGCCACGTCAGACCACAATTTGATGTGGCATGATGGTTGTGACAAACTGTTTCGTCATAGATTGAATTAGGCCTAGTTCTTGTTGGACTGAGCCTAATAATTGCTATTGTCATACATTGATTTAGGCCCAATTCTTGTTGTGTCGAGCCCAATAATTGTTGTCATCATAGATTGATTTAGAACCGATTCTTCTTGGACCAATCCAAATAATTGTTGACATCATAACTTGATTTAGGCCCAATTCTTGTTGGATCAAGCGCAACATATGCTGACGTCATAACTTTGTTTAGGTCCAATTATTAATGGATTTAGCCAAACATGTGCTGGTGTCATAACTTTGCTTAGCCCCCACGAAATAATGGGCCGAGGAGGCGAGCCCACGAAATTTTGGGTCCAGTTATTTTCGGGTGTAGCCCATGTAGTGCTTAATTAAAATATAATCTAATTTAATATTAGATACAATTCAATTCTGTAATTGACAACACAATTAATTTGTACGTACCACACATACAAATAAATGTTTCTCATCACACTTCACACATTATTATTCATGACCAAAGAACAAGCACAAGTATATTATCCATAAGAAATCACAAACCACTACACATGATATCTCTCTGACCAAGAACAAAGATGGCCTAGAAACACATTGAGCACAAACCACAATACTGACAAATCAGCACAAGACATGGGCAGATGCGTAAGAAACACATTGACCTTACCCTCTGAAGTTTAGCAATTGATGAAGGAGGTACTCAGTTTCTCTTACTACTTTCTTCAAACTCTCAATCTTCTCAGACTGCATTTTCATTGCTGCATCTAAAACTTGTGCCTTCATCTTCAAGTTGCTCAATATTTGCTTTTGTTCAACAACTTATTGTCTTAGTTCTGCAGTTTCTTGTAACCCTCCCAAAGAAACTTCAAATCTTGAGCTTGTAGCTGAGGCTAGCTGCATGGCCACATAATCAAGAAAGGGACTTGACTACAAATCATGAGGACCAGAATTTGGTACTGCAACCTCAAGGATTGTTTTCCTTAATTCAGCCTACAAATGAAAGGAGCTGAAGTTAAACATCAATCTTAAAGAAAGCAACTGAATAAAGTAAAGAATATAGGAGCAGGATAATCATTTGTTTAGTTATATACCATGACAAGTGATTGAATTTTAGTAATGTAGAAACATGGTACTAGGCCCTACACAATAAGTATTTTATCGGTTGTCTTAGATATAAGGAACAGAATGTGCCATGACCATATAAATGCACAAGTCGGCGTTGTAGATAGATCTAGAGTGGCCAAGGTAAGAGAAGGATCTCAATTCTAACACAATACACTATGAAATTTACTGTTCACTAAAGAAATACTTTAGCAGCATGGGGGTTGTGGCCACATCTAGGCGTAACTAGGCTCCACTACAGATAGAAATAAACTTGAGTAGAGTGGTCTCTAGTGAAGAAGATGTAGATTCAGGAAATTGGAGGGGACTATAGTGAAAATATATGAGATTCTCACTTGTGGAGCTCGAAGATGCAGTGGCGCATGGTTGGACGGGGCAGCCAGTGCTTGCGCGACATCCTTGCTCAACTGCCCAGTTGCGCCAGCATGGGCGCAGCCATTGCAAGGATGCTGAGATATTCCTCCAAGAGTGCTGCCGACCATGCCGCACCTTGATGCCTGCTGCCCAGGTAGCTTGCCACCGCTGCTAAGGTACCCCGTGACCACCGAGGTCAGCTGACACCACAGATCTAGTTGGACTTTACAACCACTAGAGAGGAGAGTGCTGATATTGGAAATACAAGGTGGGAGTTTGTAGGGGCACTATGGCCATGTTTTTATTATTTGGGGGAAGGTGAGGGAATATAGATTTGAAAATCCCGCTTTCAAGTTCCTAGGTGCGAAATGAAAGTTTGGTAAGTTGGACTTGCTGCGGGGTCATTGGCAAGAATGTGCGCTCTTATCAGACCCATATGTCAGTGAAGCTGTGTGCATTTCATCTTGCTTACAACATAGGTGAGAGACGAATATCTAGAAGAGGCCCACACTTTAGTGAACCTGGGTGCGTTTCAGTAGATGATCACAAAGGGGAACATCTGCTTTCTCCAACTATAATGCATACGCATCTGTTTTATTTAACCCATGTGGATGTCAGGATTTTCCTTCTTTTTAACATGACCAAAGCGCACTCGCGTACCTGCTGAATATTTTGCATGCCTACCCATGAACGAAAGCCTACATATTGCCCCCTATACTTATGGTAGGATTCCTGATTAGTGTAGGCCTGCGTATTCTGAGCATCCCACATATTTTCATGGATACTATAATCCTGTGAGGCGTGAGTTGTGTGAAGGTGCACTGCATTGTTGATCGCCCTGTACATTTGTAACACCCTAAATTTCAAATTTTGCAATTTAATAAAATTTGCTAGAAATAAAGTGCATGTGTCTAAGGATTTTAAGGTTGCATTTAAATTTCTTAGGTAATTAAATTTTTTTCAAAATAAATTATTGAAACATAGGAGTTCATTGTTGCATTCATGCTAGTGCATTGTTTTTTATTGTTTGAATTCAAATTTGTGTTTGAATTCAGTTTTGGATTTGTGTTTGTTTTATTTTTTTTCCAAACCTTTTTCTTTTTCCTTCTCTCTTTTGTTCTTCAGCCCGCTCCCGTTCTCCTTTCAGCCCAACAACCGCCAGCTCCCGCCTTAGCGTGCCGTCGTGCCGGCCCATCTCTAGCTCGGCCCATCTCCTTGCGCCAGCCCACTCCTACACCTCCGCATCTCTCCCGCTGGCAGTCAGGCCCTGCCCGTCATCCCCTAACTCCAGCCACCACGCGCAATGAACTCGGATTCGCCTCTGAGTTTGCCGTGCAACCGCCTCCACATCCGCCGTGCATGAGCATGCCCAGGCCTTATTGTGGAGAAACCACCTAGATTAACCCGGCTAAAGTGTACTCAACATTGCCTTATATGCGAACCGACACTTTAATCAAGTTAAAATGGCGGTCCGTCGGGTTTCACCTGATAAAACCACTTCTCTCGAATCAAAACAAAGTATACTCACACAAAGGCAAGTCCAGATATTACAACAATCCAAGTTGATTAATACAGGTCCCAACTTCATTTATTACAACCCAAGAGTTCAAAAGCATAAAGGTAGAGTTCAAATTTCAAAAGCAACGGAAAAGTAAATGATAGTCTAATGTCGATACAAAATACCATGGTGAAGCCTGCCATGATATCAAGCACCACGATCCTCGCCGACCGAGGACGGGTCCCAAACAAGTCAACACCAGCAACCACACCTAAAAACGAATCCACAAGCAAGACTGAGTATACTAATACTCAACAAGGCTTACCCGTTAGGTGGTAACTACTCCACCGACTCTTTGACATGCAAGGCTTTTTGGCTGAGGGGTTTGTTTTGCCAAAAGTATCTAAAGTAGGTCCTTACTTTTAAATTTGAGCATTAGATTCTAGTTGATTAACCATTCTAGGTAAGCACCTATTCTAAGAAAACATGGTAAATAAACAATTTAATTCAAGCATCAGTATCAATCATCATCCTTTGTTCTACTTCTTACTTAGTGCAGAAATGCGGTCAAGCAGTCTCAAACTGTGAGCGGCAGACGATTCGAATCAAGTTTCTTAACCTTGCAAGGTGAACCTAAACCCATGACATATGCGCACCACACCGGGTCCACACATGTCAGTCATCCCCATCAATCCCCGACACATGGCCAGGGCCCACTTCCCTTGGATACAAGGCCCACAGTCCCGGAATGACGCCGTACCATGACTGCACTTGTACCCACATGCTGCAGTAGGGGAACCTAGTTCCAAAGAGAGTGGGGAGTAAGCCCACATCTCGGACCAATCAGGTACTAGGCTTCCCTATCCTATATTAGGTATGAGCTTAGTACTTTCAAATACTTGACCATAGCTCTAAACCCATTTCAACCTTAGTATCTTTTTTCTAGACAAATGGGGCAATCCACCAATTTAGAACCAAAGTCCGGCCCCGTCCGTCATCCTTATGGTTGCAGCATAAATAAACAAGCAACTCCTATAACTCGCGAGTGACAGGAAATCACTCGACTTTTACCGAGTCCTATTTAGCATAGCAACTACTCAGCCTATCATGCTAGTATTCAACCATAGGTACCTAACATCATGCAACTAAGTTTTCAATCAACTCCTATGAACTTAATGCACAAACATAAGAACATAGATATTGCATAATTCAGAAAGCTGGGTTATGCTCCGGGGCTTGCCTTCTTGCCCTAACTCAGCCTTGGGCTCTTCCAAACTTGGTTTGGGCCTTGATTTGCCTTGATTACATCCAGCTGAGCAGACACCCTCTTGCTTCGCGTTCCGATCGAGCTCGTACGTTCCATCAGCGTGGTTAGCTCTACACGAGATGCATATGCAAGATTTTAGTTTCATGCTTTTATGTGTAGGTTGCATTTCATAAACATTGTAAAAGCTTAGGGTGTATTTTGGACCACATTCACTTAGACAAGGTTGTACCCATTTCTTTTCTTGTAAAGAAAGGTGTGTTGTGATTTAAAACTCAGGCTTGACTTGATGGTGATTGTGTACACATATAAGATTTTAACGACTCTGACTTCACAAAAGAGGGGTGGGGGGTCACTCTAGGGTTGCTCAAGGTTCATTTGGAAAGTTATCCTGCTTGTTTTTATTCCTTTTTCATGGTTTAACTTCTATAAATATTTCTGGTAGCTTCTGATAAGATATGGTTCTGAAAATTTTACAGAGGCTTCCTAATCACATCAGTGAGCTAATGTAAAATTTTGGGATGCATTGAACTTCTAAAAACATTAATTAAAATTAAAACAGTACCCTGTGGAAGATTATAGGGATCTATTTTTAACTCAAGTTCCAGTAGTAGTTTGGCTCTGATATTTTTACAGGAGGTTACACTAGTGCAACAGAGGTTCCTGAAATTTTTCCATGATTTACAGTGAAGGACATCTATTTCCCATATTTTTTCTTCATTTAAACTTGTACAAAAAGTTAAGCATGTTTCATCAAGTTTCATACAGTGACCATAATTTTTTTTCCTAGTAAGTATGTTTCATTTGTGATCCACCAAAATGGCTTCACATTTTTCTCTGCCATATTTTACTTATTATGCAAAAAGTAAAATTTCACCCTAGGTTTCAAGGTTAAATCTAAAACAGTAGGTACAACAAGAATTCTACTAACACAAGTTATATATCTGAAACATGCATGTTACAAGGAAGCTAACAAAAGTGGTTTTACAATTTTTAGTGCACTATAAGATTTATAAAGCATTTAATGGCCTCTAGAAAAAATAAAATATAGCACAAAAGACATGGAAGCAACATGCACACACTCCACTCTAAAATAAACTAGACTTCACAAGGAATCCAACGCAACAAGAATCACATTTTTAGCATTTTTCTACTAGTTTCTATGCATTTTCAAAGTTGTCAACCTAGTAAAACTAGTCATTTTCAAACAAGTCCGAAACTATTTGGAAGCTACCCCCTGGAAAACATTTTCCCCTTACGGATCTGTCCTTCTCTTAACACTCTACCCCTGCATTTTGCTATCTATCCCCTGAAAAGAATCCTACCTCAAACATAAACCCATGACTTTGTGGAAAACCCCCTAGAACTTCTATTCACAAGGCAATCAGGTCCTTCTTCAACCTTGGGACAGCACCACGCACAGATCACAGGCATGTCACGCATGGGCATACTGGGGCTAGCCATGGGTCAGGGGGAAAGGCAGCAGGGTGCTAGGAGGAGGGGTGGCGGCACCATGCCTAGGCCAAGGGGCTTCCCTGGCACGGCACAGGTAGGGAGGGAAATAGCGGCGCATTGGGGCTCCGCGCGGCGGCGGCAAACGTCATCGACATTGCCGGGAATGGGCGAGGAAACTTAAGGAAAATAGAAAACAGGTGCAAGCATCATGGTTTGGATCTCACCTAGGTTCCATTTGAGCACTTGGTTGAGGAAGAGGACAGCCAGAGGAGGGACGCCACGGTGAGGCATGCGCGGGGGCGGGTGAAGTTCTGAAAGTTGGGGGAAATTCGAATTTCGGCCGGTAAGGTGGACGTCGGGCAACGAGGAGGGGCTGAGGGTGGAGCTGAGGGAGTGGTGCATCTCTAGGTGAGAGGAATCGAAAGGAGAGGGCCGGAGTTAGGAGGAATGGAGCCGGCGACAGGAAGATCTTGGGAGCTCGGTTCATTGGTAATGGAGGACTAGGACTGGGAGGTGGTTTTGGAGGGGCTGGTGCTCGGGTTTTATAGGCGGGGCAAGGTGAGGATAAGAATGGGCGAGATGATAAGGATGACACGGCGACGCTGCTCGGCATTGGCGGCGAGGGGTGTTGCCAAAGGTGTGGCGCCGAGTGGCAGCCATGCCCGTTCAATGGAGGGGCTGCCCAACCAGGGACGACGGGAGGCGTGGGAGAGAGAGAGAGAGAGAGGGCATGTGGGAGGATGCTTGGGTGGGCTATGGGTGGAGGAGGAGTCCTGCAGGGGCTAGGGAGGGACAAATCCGGCGATCTTTGGCCTGCATGCCAGTGATGGGTGTGCAGGTGGCGAGAGGTTGAAGCTGCCATGTGGGCTCGCGGATTTTTCAGCTATTAAAGTTTGCTCCCTTAAACGACCTAGCTACAGGTGTCCAAAAATTACCTAAAAATACTTGTTAGAAAGATAAAATCACAAACAATCAAATGCAACCAGAATCAGCTCAAAATATGTTACGGTTTGCACACAATTAAAAAAAACAGTTCAAATTGAACTTTAAATGAATTTTTAACCCAAGCAAACACTTCTGAAAATTTTTGTAAAAATATTGTAAAATCACTAAAGTGTCTCTAGTATTTGAATAAAAAAAAGGAGGCATAGTTGTATAAAATAAATTTGGGTTGCTTTACAAATTTGGTTTTTCAACAATAAACAATCAATTTCTGGGCACTTAAATAATGCATGGCCAAAATGCTTATTTATGCATAAGTGATGCTCAATGATGCACAAAAGGATGTTCATGATGTTCAATAATGCACAAAGATTCTTGTGATACATGTGGTGCAAAGGTGTCGTGTTTAACGCGTATTTTCTCACCAAGTTTGGACTTTGTGCTTCATTTCCAAAAATAAAAGTTGGAGTTCAATGTGTGGGCTATAACTTTTATAAAGTCCGACATATGAGGAACTTGGTGGATTTGGAATTCTGATTGTGGGATCTTTGGTAGAGCATGGGCCAAAGCTGTTTTTGAATTGGATTTTTAAATTTGACCGAACTTTGACTTAGTTTTGAGCTCCCTCCGCTCAAAATCAGAAGAAGTGCTTTGAAGGGAAAGGTGTTCAATGTGAAAAGACCTACCACTTTCATATTGGCCAAAATTTTGTTCTTATATAAAATTTGTTTTTATTGGCCTCTTCAAGTGATCATCAATAGGAACGAGTTTTAAGACTTGGCAAAATTTGAGGTGTTCTTGGATCTTAACTCTTAGCAATTTGGAGTTAGCTCTAATTTATTCCTTAATCCCTCTATCGATTGTTTGATTTAGTTTCTTAATTACCCAGGCTGTCACACTTATTTCCCTGGGGCAATAAATACCCCGCCGCCGCTCTCCCGAACCCTCACCCAAAACCCTAGCCCTCACTTGAGCTCTCAGCGCTGCCACCATCTGAGACCGAGCACCCGCCACCGTCGATCTCTCTCACTGCCGCCTCTCCATCACCAAGAATGCCGCCCGAGGATCTGCCAGGAGGTGAGGAGGTCCCAGTGTGGAACCCATGCACCCTCATGCTCTCGCTTTCACACCCGAGCTCGCCGGAGTGGACACCGCCACCGAGACGCCCCACCGAGCCGCACGCCGCCACTACTGTGCCATCCATCTTGTTAACACCCAAGATAGTTTCGCCATGTCTTCCTCTAGTTCCTAGTCAAATCCCTTTGTAAAAACCGAGCTCGGGCGCTTGTTTTCGAGCAAATCTGGTGAGCCACCGCCGTGCGCTACTGCTCGCCGCCATCCTCCGCTGCCTGCGCACCGCTGCTCAGGTCCTCGTTGACCCCAGCCACCCAATCTAAATCCGACATCTTGGATTAGATCTGACCGGAGTCAACCGGTCCACGTACCGGTTAACCCCGTGCGCTCCAAGTTGCTTTTACTTAAGGGCCCCTTGTTTTCCAGTTTTTGCTCCGCGGTCCATCATATTTCAAAGATCTTTAGATCTAGGTCTTGTTTCTTTCACTTAGGCCCCTGAGTTTCTACATAATAGCACCCGTCATCCTAGCCTGGCTCTTTTGTGCATTAAGCCTTCAGTTTATACACATAATTATGTTTTAGCCCTTGATTTCTTCATGTTTAGCCCCCGGAAGTTTTATATCTTCGCCAGCAAGCCCCTGCATCTTGTTTAGTGCATATCTTTAGCATCCTAGACCTGTTTTAAGTGCTTCTTGCTTCTGCGAATTCATCTTAATGCATAGATTAGCTTTTTGAGCTTGTTTTCTCTGTTTATATTATTTGATGTATTGTTTCTTATTTTCTGATCCCTTTGTTCTTGTATGTGCGCGTGTGATCGTGTTAGAAGTACCGTAGCTCGAGGGATTTGAAGCTCAAGACTTTGAAGACTACGAGCAACCGGAGCAAGTGCAGGAAGGCAAGTCATGTCCTTGACCACAGCTTGATCCTAAGAACTTTTACTTTCATGTTCAAGAACCTTTACTTCCATGCACTTTAATTCATAAACATGATGGGACCTAATTAAGCATTGCCAAGTTTTATTCCATACACCTTGATCAACCTAGGCTTACATAATGTTGGGTAGTACATGCTTAGTTGCTCAACTGGAATATGTTGGTATTAATGAGCTCAATTATTAATCTTGATTTATTTATGCTATACCTATCGGTGCAGAATCTGGTCGACAGGTAAATATATGTAGTTTGCCACGCGTTAGATTGGATATGGCCCAACACACAATGACTCAGGATTTATACTAGTTTGGGCAATGGGCCCTACGTCCAGTTTGGGGTTGGTCAGTCGATTGTATTCATGAGCCTAGGTGCTCAAAGTTTGCAGTGGGGGTACAAATGAGCGAGAAGTGGAGAAAGGGGTGTTCGAGGCCCGGTCGTGCTCTAGTCCGAGTGGAGGAGAGTGACGGGGGCTTAAATGTGCGCTAAGTGTTGGAGATAGTGTTTGAGTGCGTATGAGCATTGGAGTTCCTCAAGAGAGCCAGAGAGTCTCCGATAGACCGAACGAGAGAGAGCGTGCCCCCTTTTATAGTTCAAGGGATGGCCTTACAAGTTAGAGAGAGGGATAGAAAAGGTGCACGTGCGCTGCCTAATCTTGTTAGTGCCCATATTGTCAGGTATGGGATGTCCATCGCCCTCCAACCCTGTTCATCTCGTCCGGTCGCTCCGTTGTGACGGGTCGATAGCATAGTGTCCGGCTGACCTGGCAGGACGGCAATGTGCGTTGCATGTGCAGGGCATGGTGAGGTACAGTCCTATGTACAATGGTTGACCTGAATGTCTTCCCTTATCTGCTCCACCTGCTCCCCGAGTCCATATCGAGTGGGTGTCCCCAATCGGTCCTGAATGTGTCGGTCGGGAGGGAGAGATGATGCGCTGGTCCGACCAGAGGCACATCTCTGGTCGGAGGAAATTGGTCGGAGTTGGATTATGGTCCTTGCCTCAACCAGGCCTCCTAGTCGGGGGTGCTAGTCGGTGGCCGGATCGTGGTCACGTCCTGGCGTTGTGTATCTGGGCCAGCCCAGGCGCGCATTGTCGCCACGCCGCCTGTTGGTAATATGAACCCGCTAGGGTTGATTCCCGACATTTCGATGAGAGGGGTGGGATAACTCGATTGATTGATGCAGACAATGTTCATGGCCCGACTACAGCCTTCCAAGCTGCGTCTTAGCAACCGATACACCACCTCCAATGGTTGCCACGATCTTGTGGAGCGCATCACCTAGCCACTACGGCACTTGTCCTGCAAGCAATCAAAGAACTTGCAAGAACAAGTATAACAAGTACTGAATTTACTAGATGAAGATGAAGGTTTCAAACTCAATCTCAAATAAGGTGGGGTTCTCAACACAAGAAGACGGGCGGCTGATCTAGCACGTGCGCTTACATG
This sequence comes from Setaria italica, assembly GCF_000263155.2. Lineage (NCBI taxonomy): Eukaryota > Viridiplantae > Streptophyta > Magnoliopsida > Poales > Poaceae > Setaria > Setaria italica. Next base: position 3,744,625 of record NC_028456.1, on the reverse strand, counting down.
CAAGTAGCGAGAGCTAAACTTGATCTAAACAAAACCAGATCTGTGTGTGGTGGTTATAATCCTTATTAATGCCTAGAAGGATGACCAGGGGGTGTTGGGGTCATGCTCCAACCCTAGGACATGTCCTTATTGGACCTGACTTGATACAAGGCCCATCAGGCCAAAATAAGGCAACACAACACCTTTGATTGAAAAACCTCTTGGTAGTAATTTGATCATTGTGGCCGCCTCAGGATATATATGGATATGAGTCTAGATCCATATGAAAATAGACTTCATAAGGATTCCAAGAAGTACTTGAACGCCCAAAACAAAGTCCGGATGAGGTCGTGGCGGCCGTTGCAAGTTGGCGTAGTGTTGCACTTCGAATCAAGCCCAAAATGTGTTGGATTGGATTGGATTGGATTTCCAATATGGTTGCAAGACATTATCAGTGTTAGTGCAACCCCCTTTTTCATCATGGTATTGTAGCCCAAAAGGATATTTAATATTAGAGCAAATATAAACTTTATGCACCAAATATTCTCCTTTGCTGTTGTATTTGCCAATTGCATGAAGCGAACAATGATTAAAACTTAGAAAACTAGAATCAAATTTAAGTTTCTCTTTTAGAAAATTTACATTACACTGAATCTCAAATTCAATATTACCCAAAGTATTTAAAGAGGACAACAAATTTAGTTCATCTTATGCACAAGTAATAGGATGAAAAAGCTTTTCTTTAGCACATTTGTATGGTTCCAAACTAAAAGTGTCACACTTATTCACTACTTGTGGCATAGGAGCAAAAGAATCATCAGCACACAAGTCCTCTTTCCAAAGTAAATTATTTTGTGACAAAGGAAAATCAGCAGTGGATTCCACTATTTTTTGCTCTTCATTAGCATGCAGAGTTGACATGTTTTGGACATTATGGGTCACATCATTCTTGCAAGTATTCACAGATAAAAGAATATCCTTTTCAGCATTAAGAGCAAGACAACAATTGACCAATATGTATGTATGATTTGCTAATTAATAAGGTTCGAATTTCAGAATTGAGCCCTCTCATGAACCTATTCATAACATCTTAAATGCATTCATCTAATCCACCAAACATGATACAAATCTTAAAATCATAGTAGTATTCTTTCACAGTCTTACTACCCTATTTTGGTTTGTCCAGTTTGCTAAGCAAATGATCAACATAATATGAGGGAATACATTCGTCTCGAAAAAGCATTTAAAAATCATTCCAAGTTGATGGAACTTTGTTGTGCCTACAAATATGTTTTCATTTAGTCAAAGCATATTTCGTTAAAGCACTTGCAGCAGCTAAAATCATTTGATGTTCAGACAAGTCATAATTATCAAATTTAGCATCTAACTTAAGCTCCCAATTAATGTACGCATGAGGGTTAAATTTTCCCTCGAAAGAAGGTAGAGCATTATTGACCTCAGTTAGAACATCATCATGTTCCTCCAGTGAGTGTGCTACCATATATTGTTGAGGCTGTGAACACCCATTGTGTAGGCTCCCAGCTCCCACGTGTGTCGTTGGGCCTACCATTGTTAGCGGACAGCAGAAAAATTCACAAGAAGTTGCCTACCAACTAAAGAAAATAGGTGGTGGAAGATTATTATTTTCACTCAAACCTATCCATTCAAGTTCTTACATGTTCTTACGAAGCCAAACAGGAGGTGATAGTAACCAACAAGTCTGCAACCATGGAAGAAAGTGTATCGGTGCTGAAGCAACAACCCCTATCAAGTTGTAGTCGAATATGTGGAGCTATAGGTGGGCCAAATCAAGGAAGTACTAAAACCACATTAGTTGCAAGCAAATTGAACACATGCTCAACGACGTTATTGTGCTGGTCCTTGTCGGGCATACACCCCAGTCCCACGAGTAGGCCTTGGACGGCCCACTAAGGGGCGTACTTGGACATGATCAGAGCAAGGGATAGGCGTATCCCACTCGGACTAGTCAAGTATGTTTATGGAAAACTACTCAGGCCTTACTGAGTAGAACTCTGTAATAGTACCCGACTAGGACTCAAGACTTGTAACCCTGCCCTCCCGTGTATATAAGGGTGGGCAGGGACCCCCCCTCCTCAACAACGACTCCAGTTCATCAATACAAACCAACACACAGGACATAGGGTATTACGCGATCTAGCAGCCCGAACCTGTCTAAATCGTGTTCCTTGCGTCACCATTGATTCCTTGATTCTCGACGATCCTTACCGCACAAAAGACCTCCTAGGGTACCCCCTAGGCGGGTTGCCGGTCTAAAACACAGACAGCTGGCGCGCCAGGTAGGGGGACTCGTCGAGTTTCTCAGTGCGAACTCAATGGCAAAGGTCATCACCAGGCCCGTTTTCTTCATCGAAGCTGGTGCCACCTTCGTTTTCAAATCCGGGCTTTGCGTCGCTGACGGCTCGGGTTCGTTCCGGTGCCAGATCGTCGACGCTTAGGAGAAGAAACTAGAAGATCTAATCGGAAAAAACCAAGATTTCAAAATCGATGAGTTCGAGTTTGACTACGCGTCGGATTCGACTTCGCCTCGGACTAGTCGGTCCCAGCCAGTGTCCAAGTCGGTTTTGACTTCAAAGCGGTTCCCGCACGGACTCCACAACGCAACCAAAGTTCACCAAGGATTTCTTACTCGAACCCGATCTGAACTCGGGCATGATGAAGACATCGACTCCGACTCGTCTTATTCGCCAGAGATACCATTATCTGGTCCAGCCCAAGGATTGGTAATAACTTCAACATCACAGGGCGGATTCATCCACTGGCCAGGATTGCGACCATCTCTTCTTGACCGCGACTACGACTCGCGCCTTGTCGCCCATATAGACACTCTCCCATATCAAGAAGGCATCCCACTCACTTCCAACCGCGAGGAAAGATCCACAGAGATTGCAACATTGAGCTCCAGAAGCTACTACCCGGACAGGGAGATACTTGTTATTACTCAAAATAACAACCCGGGTACTAGCCAGAACAGAACCCCCAGGCGATTAGCACAACTTGACAACATCTCCGAAGATGAGTCTACAGCTGACACCCCTCACAATGAAACCTTCGAGCAAAGAAACCAAAGAAGGATGCCCAACGCTACTCAAGTCGAGCGACGGCAGTCGATGGCTACAAATATTCCCATTAGAAATCTTGAAAGGGTCTTCGACGTAGTTCAGGCTCAGGAGCACAATACTCCACTCGCGGCTATCGCCTCAATCAACCTTTTAACAACGTTGATGCCTCAGGATAGGGATTACGAAGCCACAACTCAACTCGTGCAGCGTGGCAACGGACTGATCGCACAACTCGCGGAGCAAGCTTACAAGTTACTCAACAAAGAGTCGCCGATTCCATCTGTTCCTCGCATCACAGCTCACCAAGAAGGTAGCAGGGGAGCTGCGGACAACAACAATGCCTCAAAAAATGGCAATGAAGTTAACCAACCTCGACAGTACAGCCAAGGTCCAAGCAAGCACAAATCCCCAGCTCGCCATAAGGATGTTGGTGAGGTCAGCTGCACCAACTCGGTTAGAAGCATCCGCCCTACTCGGAAGAACAATGAAGTGTCTAGCTTTAGTGATATGCGAGAAATTCTCAACAGTCGGCGCGAGCGAGAAGTCGACAACTACAACCACTTTCCTGCTTTCACAAACCGGGTAATGAAAACAAAATTACCCGAGAAGTTCAAGCCAACCGGAATCACCAAGTATGATGGCAAACAAGACCCAATTCAATGGCTACGATGCTACTCGCTAGCCGTCCAAGCAGCCGGGGGCAATAATGATACTAAAGTTATTCACTTTCCCATATGCATGGAACCCGCACCACTGACCTGGCTTGAGTCACTCAAACCCAAGTCCATTGACTCCTGGGCAGACTTGACAAAGGCTTTCACCAACAACTTTGCCGGCTCCATGGCTAGACCAGGCAAAAGATTGACTTAAGTCAAATTAAGTAAAAAGAAGGTGAGACCCTACGCGACTATCTGCGATGGTTCTTCGAAAAGAAGGCTACCATAGTTGACATCTCCAAAACAGACGTCATCGAGTGCTTCCAGAATGGACTCTATGATCGACGAACATATCAAGGCTTCGGTCGCCGATGACCAGCTGATGTCAAAGAACTCAAAGTCATGGTGCAGCAGTGGGCGGATGAAGAAGACAAAGAGCGAGAACGGTTCGGCTCCCACCGTAACCGTGGACGCGACAACAACCACAACAATGACCAAGATAGAACTCAGCATAATGATACTCGAAACAATTATTCGAGTAATCACAATCACAAAAGGAAGCCCAACAACACTGTTGCTGCCATGACCAACTCCGGGAAAAAGGGACCCCTTAAAAACAATGAAGGGCCAACCTTCACTGAACTACACAAAAAGCAGTGCCCATGGCACCCGACTAGCAAGCACTCGGCAATAGACTGCTACAACATGCGCTGAGTCATGCAAGACTTACCCGCACCACCACCTCCTGAAGAGTACACCAAGAAAAAAGATAAGGGCAAGAACAAAGCCCACAACGATGAAGACGAAGAAGGCAACTTCCAGACCGCCTAAAAACTGTCAACGTCATCTTCGGCAGTATCCCAGGCACCGCATCCAAGCGAGCCAAGAAACTCGTACTCAAGGAGATCATGGCCATCAAACCAACGGATCCAACACCATTAAAATGGTCAGAAGTTCCCATTTCTTTCAGCAGAAAAGATCAATGGACCAAGTTCTCAGAACCAGACCATTTCCCACTAGTACTGGATCTGGTTGTGGCAGGCTCAAAGTTAACCAAAGTACTCATCAACGGCAGAAGTGGACTCAACGTTATTTTCACCAAGACATTGAGGAAGATGTGCCTCGACGTTACTGAAAAGCTTACTCCAACAGATTCACCTTTCTACGGCATCGTGCCTGGAAATACGGCTATACCACTAGGAGAAGTTGTCCTTCCAGTTACCTTCGGAACTAAGGAACATTACCGTACCAAGTACATCAGATTCGAAGTCGCCGACTTCAAGACATCTTACCATGCCATACTCGGAAGGCCAGCACTCGCCAAGTTCATGGCCATACCACACTATGTTTACCTAGTACTCAAAATGCCAGGCCCCAAGGGAGAACTCACGCTACGAGGAGATCTACGACGATCCTACGAATGTGACACTGAAGCCGTGGAAATTGCTACGACTACTCAAGCACCTAGTCCCATGCAACAAGTCTTTACAGCTTCAAGGCTGGTACGTGCTAGAGAGATGAGCCTAGACACAAATGAAGTCACTGAGCTGCAGCAAAGGAAGATCATAAGGAGAACAACAAAAGAAAAACCCTTCTCTTCTTCTTTCTCTTTCTTTTCTTTCTTTCCTTCTGTCTTTCTTTTCTTTCTGTCTGTCTTTTTTTTCTATTTTTTCCTTTCAAGTAGCACAAAATTGAAATTTTGCAACAAGAAATAACAAGATACTTACAACAATTAAATATTTCCTTAGGAAGGGTGATTCAATAGCAAAGTCAAACAAGTGGCTGTTTTGCAAAACTAGCAGATGTGCAAATCTCCAAGGCGATTGCCAAGCGCTCAGAATAAATTTGGGACGAAGGTCAAATCCATTGGAAAGAGGACAAGTTAAGGTTTCTAGATTGTATTTAAACTCCCTATTTGGACTCTTGACAAAGGAAATATGGTTCTTTTCTTTTCAGGATAAAACAAGACTGCGAATCGAATTCTATTTTGAACTTGTTAGATTTCGTTTTTGTAGATGGAAGTATGGATGTGGAATTAGGGTGATGGTGGTAAACAAAACAAAGGAGTTTGGAAATCCACTCTGATTCATGGAGAGAAACAATGAAACTTTAATCTAAGATGGTGACACAAACGTGACTAGAACTCAAAACTCTAAACAACTAGATGCTAAGACCAGCAACTTGACACGATGATGCAACCGTTAATTTAATAAGCCATAACTAAGTAGTAATAGTGAAAGGCTCAAAGGGTCTTTAGGATTAACGGAAACTAATCCACTAATTTTTTGGGCTTTTTTTGGACTATAGGAAATTAAAAACAGCAAAGAATTGGAAGTCTCTCACCGATCAACATTACTCTAATACCAACTGATATGAACCCGCTAGGGTTGATTCCCGATCTTTTGATGAGAGGTGTGGGATAACTCGATTGGTTGATGGAGAATACATTCACGGCCTGACTACAGCCTTCCAAGCTGCGCCTTACCAACCGATACACCACCTCCTATGGTTGCCACGATCTTGTGAAGCGCATCACCCGGCCACTGGGGCACTTGTCCTGCAAGAAATCGAAGAACTTGCAAGAATAAGTATAACAAGTACAGAATTTACTAGATGAATATGAAGGTTTCAAACTCAATCTAAAATAAGGTTGGGTTCCGAAGACAAGAAGACGGACGGCTGATTCAGCATGCGTGCTTACAAGCATGTAGCGAGAGCTAAACTTGATCTAAACAAAATCCGATCTATGTGTGGCAGCTCTAATCCTTATTAATACCTATGAGGACTACCAGCGGGGTGTTAGGATCGTGTTCCAACTCTAGGACACGTCCTTATTGGACCTGACTTGATACAAGGCCCATTAGGAAAAAATAAGGCGACGCACCACCTTGATAGAAAAATCTCTTGATAGTATTTGATTATTGCGGCAGCCTCAGGACAGATATGGATATGAGTCTAGATTCATATGAAAATAGACTTCATAAGGATTCCAAGGAGTACTTGAACACCAAAAACAAAGTCCGGATGAGGTCGTGGTGGCCGTCGCAAGTTGGTGTAGTGTTGTAGTCCGAATCCAGCCCCAAAACGTGTTGGATTGGATCTGTTTCTTTCCTTGGACGAAAAGTGAGGTGGTGGTCTGGTGGAGGATGTTGGGAATACTTGGACTTAGCCCCTAATCAACTTCTTTGATCTTCCATACCTTCCAGGTGTGTTTAATACTATTTTTGATCCACGTATGTATTTCTGAAAATGACAATGAAGACACATCATGGTGCAGCATCAATTCATCAAATGTATCAAATACAATCATTATAAAGAATTATTTCACCTATGAATCAAAGTTGCCAATATGGTTGTTTCCAAGTAGGTGATGCCGTCATCAGTTGGACTGAGCGTTGTGGAAAAGCGGGCCCATTGGGGAACCCGGGTCTATGGACCCGTCAGCAACCCCCAAGCCCCTTTTAGGGCTTTTTGAAGCCGTGAAGGGGCTGTTGAGTTTCAATTGGTAGGTCATCTTCTACCGGGTTCGCACGAGCGGACCTGGTGGGTCTAGCCCCCGAGCCTATGGCTGACTAGGGAGTCGGTTAGAGGCTGAACTAAAAAGATGGCCGGAGAGAGGGGGCAAGCCAAGGGTGATTTTGTCCTTTGCCGTATGCTTCCCTAGTGGTCGGTCGAGTCGAAACTGAGTACTTTCATACTTTTTCCAAAGTCACGGACTCATGTGTCCCCACTAGTCGGTGTGAGACGGTCCTTATTGTGAGTCAGTGCATTTACCCATGTGTGTTCCCGATCGTGACCTGTGTCACTAGTTGGTCTTCCGAGCCGGGATCTGGTGGCCTGAGCCCCCGAGCCTTGTTCTTTGGAGGGGCTGGGCAGGGTCGGTCGGATCTTTTTCTATGTCACCCTGTTCGCGGTTTCTACAACCGGAGGGGTTGAGCTAACGCCACTTACCTCGATGGCTCGAGTGACGGGCTCGGTGAGCTCTTAATGGGTATGTCCGAGTGGAATCTAGGTCCGTCGTTCGTGATGGGGTCGGCATAGCCCTCATGTGGCATTCCACTGCTTGTTGACCTGCCTCTCGTTAGATGCCCGAGCCGTCCGACCGACTTGAGTGGCCTGCTGGCCTCTCCTCAATGGAGATTCTGTGGCCATGGCTTGAGGTCAGGATTGAACGAGAAGTTGAGGTGACCCTATTCTCTTTTGAGCGGGTTGGGCAAAGGCCGCTAGGGCTCATCTTCTTTTCCCTTGGCTCCATTTGAAGCGAGGTGTCCTCGAGTCCTTCGTGGACCGGCCATCGAACCTCGATCAGTCATGGCTCATTTCGAATGAGCCAACTTTTGCTTTGTGATTCAACAAAAAGCAATGTGATGCAATTATTCTATGTATGAGATGAATGAATGAATGAATGAATGAATGAATGCTCTTGCAATGGGAAAGAAATGAACGGTTAGTAAAATTACCTCGGTCGGATTTCTGCAACTAGAGGGGTTGAGCTAACTCCTAACAGGTAATGTCGGAGTGGAATTCGGTTCCGTTGTTTGTGTCGGGGTCGGCATAGCCTTCATGTGGCATTCCACTACTCCTTGACCCAGCTCCCGGTAGATGCCTAAGCCGTCCGACCGACTCGGGTGGCCCGCTGGCCTCTCCTCGATGGAGATTCTGGTGGTGGGCCCCTCCAAACCCTGCTCGGGAGGGTGGAGGGTTGTTTGTGTGTGGTCGTGCCTCGTTTCTCATGCCCCTGTTGCGGTAGTGTGTGGGCCTTGCGCAGGCCACATCCTGTTAGACAGGACTCTGCGCGGCCTTTGCCATTAAATAGGAGGAAGGTGGGGGTTATTTCCCATCCTTGCGCCTCCCTTTAGTCACTGCTGCTTCCCCTTCCTTCATGCTTTCGCCAAGCTCTTTTGCGCACCGCGGCAAATCTCAGCAGAAAGAAGGGTGGAGAGAGGGAGAGGGAGAGGGAGATCTTACCGATTCGTTCGTCCGTTCGGGCGCGCAATGTCGAACTGGAGGCCATCCACCATGATGGAGGACATGCTGGCTGCCATTGTGGAGAAGGGGCTGCTCCCGCTGAAGGAGAAGGCGCATTGGAGGGCTCCTGTGCTGGGGGAAGATGTTCTGGAACCCCGGTCCAACGAAGTCGTCTCCTTCCTTGCCTTCCACGAGCACGGGCTTGGGTGCCCCGCACACTGGTTCCTGCGCGAGCTCCTCAACGAGTGGGGATTGGAGCTGCATCACCTCAATCCGACTGGGGTGCTGCATATCACCGTTTGCAAGGCTTTCCTCAGGATGGTGCCGCATGTATATCTTTTCTGATGGATCTTCTTCGAGTGGGCTCTGATCGAGAAGGAGAAGGCGCTTGGGGCCACCTCGGTCAGTGGATTCACTCTACAGAAGGGGACCAAGCTGTCCGTTGCCTACCCGCCGTACTCCCTAACGATTCCAATCGGGGCTGGCAGGTGATTAGTTCTATCTTGGGAACCCGGCGGAGGTGCCATTCCAAAATTTCATCAGGGCGAGGCCAGAGAAGAGGGATAGCTGGACATAGGGTCCTGCCTCCTGTCAATAGAACTGGCTGGACGTCATCGAGGCAGTGGTGTGGAGGAAGGCCTCAACGGGGTGGGTCTTCGTGACCTTCGTCCATCGATAGATCACTCTGTTGGCAGAGAGAATGCGGCGGATGTGGGAGTACTCCAGCGTGTCGGATCCCGACCACGTGTCGCCGGAGGAGTTGTTAGGGATGAGATCTGGGGGTGTCTTGGTCGGGTGTTGCATTCGGGGCAACAGCTGGCCCTCGACAGGATGCCCAAACCCTTCCATGGCAACAGGCCATCCGACTTGGTACATTTCTTTCCCGTGATCCTTTCTTTTCACTTTGATCTTTCGATTGATCTGAAATTGTTTGTTTTGTAGGGTCTGGAATGTTTCAAGTCCTGACCACACCTCTCGAAAGAGGCGGAGGGCGTGGCCCAGCAAGCCGCCCAGAGGGAGACCGTGCTTGCTAAGAAGAAGGAAAAGGAGGTAGGGGCCCGGAGGAAATACCTCAAGGGCCAGGAGATCAGTCGGTGGGTCTGCTGTGGCAAGCGCTGGGAGGATGTGGAGGCAGAGCTCGAGTCAGACGACCCCACAAAGTCGGGTGATGACACGAGTTCCTTCGAGGACAAGGAGGAGGAGGATGGGGTTGCCACCGCAACCTCGGCGGAGCACCGTGAGCCTGCGGCTGCGCTTGTCGGTGGTGCGCATGGTACGGGAGCGCCCTCTGATGCCTCTGAGTCAGGGAAGCACGCCACAGGCGATAACGCTACCCTTGTCCGGGAGGTGAAGCAGGCGCGGTCGTCACGTTGTTCGATGGCACCGCTGACATTGCACCCCCCTGCCCCAAGCGTCGCGGAGCATGTTGGTCGGTCGGGGGGGACGCGATTGCTCACCAGTACCCTCGGGGTCGGCGAGCGAGCCCGGTCCCTAGCAGAGGGATGCCCCGCAGGCTGCTACGATGGTTTCGCCATGAGCTAGTGGCCATAGCCATCTGCAGTCGTGTCGGAGGTCAGCCGGGTCGCCCCAACCCCTAGTTGACTCAGGGGGCACGGGCTATGAACCCCAAGCGTTCATCGTCCAGTCGACTAATCGCAGGCTGACCGGGCCTTCAAGCCTCTTCTGCTCGGGTATGTGATCATGCTTTTCTTTGTCGCATGATTAAGTTTGTAGGCGTGACTAACTTTCTTTAGTACCTTCTTTTGTAGTGGCCGGAAGCCGGTGTTGCTGGGGATCACCCGACCTCCCCTGCACGTGGAGTGGAGGCCGAGCCTAGAGTGGGTCATGACGGGCGAAGGGGAGAGTAGGCTGGTGGCGGCTCAACCTTCTTTGATTGGGTTGCTTCTCCCCCATTTATCGTGAGCGTGGTGGAGGCTGTAATGGCAGTGATCCTATGGTAGCGACAGGGCCTGCGACAGCGATGACTCTAGCGATTCCTTCCCCTCCGGGTGTGGACGAAGAAAGGAGGAACACCATGCTCCCTACCTCGCCTAGCAGAGGGGCACATGGTTCGCCCGCCTGGTTCGAATTGGAGGTCGGAGGAGCCGTGGTCAGGCCTGCCATCGCAGTGGTGGAGTCCAACCCATCCCCAAAGATGGTCAAGGCCCAAGCTTGGGTGAGTGACCTCCCCAGCCTGACTAGGTGTGGTGCGTCGGAGGCGGACGGGGCAGAGGGAGAGCAGCCAAGCGTCCCGCCATCCCGGGAGTGGGTGGTGATCCCAGCATCACTTGGCGCTGCGGCGGCCAGATCTTCTGGTGGGTCGGGGGCAGCCCACGAGTTGGTGTGGCCCTAGCCAGGCGAGCCGGGAAAGGCCCTGTTCGTGCTCCGCAATGGGAAGGTCAGGAGCTCTTGGGCCTGCTTGGGTGGAGTGGACTGTCGGTGCATTCCGACCTCACCCTTACTGCGTCAAGGCTCGAGGAGGCGCTAGAGAGGGTCAAACTCGCCCGTCAAGCCATGTCCGTCGACCTTCCCTGTGTCATGGAGGTAGGCTTTTTCTAATCCCGGTCTAGTCTTTGATTTCTTGGAATTCAATGGTCGTCTTAGCGCGCCTGCTCATCTTGTAGGGCTTGGAGATGAAGTCAGCCCACAAGTCCCGGTTCCTCCGTGAGGAGCACGGTCAACTGGAGCAGGAGGCGGTGGCATTGCAGCCAGTCGATGAGCTCACTCCTGAGCTAGAGGCTGCCCACCGCAAGTCCCAAGACCGAGTGGTGCTGGTGGTAGGGGTCCAAGAGGTGGTGCGTCGAGCGGGCGAGTGGGCAACCGTTGCCGAGCAGACGCTTGCCGCGGCGCATGCCCACTTGGCGGAGAACAAGGCGGTGGCCGGGGAGCACCAGGAGGCTCTGGAGGCAGAGTGGATGGCCCAAGCACACGTCGAGCAGCAGGTTTCAACCTTGGAGTAGAGGGCACTATCGTCAGAGCAGGAGGTCATCGTACTCTGGGGACAGCTACTCGAGGTGGAGGAGTCGGTCGCCCAGCTACGCAAGAGGGTGACCCAGCAAGAGCATAGACTTGATATCAGTGAAAACGCCCACCTCGGTCTGTATGTTTTCTGCCCATGGTCATCGTTTTGATCCTTCCTTTCCTAGCTCCTTACTCTGTCATTTGTACCCATAGCAAGGTAAAAAGATTGGCCTTCTACGGCAGGAGCTGGAGCATTCGGAGAAGTGCCGCCGTGCAGCCGATGTTGCAAAGGAGGGTAAGTTTCGCCATCTTGGAAGCTTGAGTCGAGGTTGTACCCATTTTTCCCTTTTATTTACTTGGCATTTTGTGCAGCCTTGGAGTCGGACTTAGAGGTGGCCCGAGCGGCAGTCGGTCGAAGTGAAGAGGCGCTGGCCTGGTCCCTGGAGGAGCAAACTTCTTATGAGGAAGAGCTCGACCAACTCTGCAACGTGGTGCAGATGGTGGCCACTGAGGTGTTTGGGTCAGGCCCGAGCACCAGCACGCTCGCCGTCTAGCTCGCAGAGATCCCGGACGAAGTTCGAGCACTCATGTCTGATGGTGTGTTCTACGAGGTATCAGGGGTGCTAACGTCGGTGGTGACCCACTACCCTGACCTAGACTTTGAGGCCATCTGCGGAGGGTACACCAGTGGGTGACACGCAAACGAGATCCAGAAGCTGGGGCAGAGCTTGTGCCACACGTGCAGGTGGTCGCTGAGCAGACCACCACGTAGTGGGTGATGGAGGCTTGTCACTCGGTGGAGGCCGCGAGCGTGGGCTAGGAAGGCATCGCCAATCATGTTGAAGTGGCAGAGACCGGGTCATAGCCAAGTGCCATCCTACCCACACTTCACGCGCCTTTGTCCCTGCCAACCGCACTGCCATCCGATGTGACCGGGGGGCCGTAGTAAAATTTCATGGAAATAGTTAGTTTTTGTATTAGAATGAATTCGTGGGGGACTTAGAGCCCCAAGGTGAACAATTGAAGTTCTTTTGTGATCACAATCTTCTTAATCGTGAGGGGAGCTTGTCCCACCCACCCTCATTTTTACCGTTAAGTAATTTTGCTTTTTGCCCTTTTCCTTTCAAACCTACTCGTTGACCGTAGGCTACAAACTTTAGAGCCCGGGCATGGCCCATGAGGCTCATCTGCTCGTGACCGTAGGTCTTGGTGGGGTTTGATTGGTTGGGAGGCTGAAGCATAAGCTACTTAGGGTAGTGAGAGGAACGGGATGCCCTTTCGATTGGGTGAAGTGTGCAATTGCACAAAAGTAAAGAGGGGGTGGTATTGCACTCCCGTGGAGCCCCCGAGTGACCTAGGCTGGGAGTGCTCAGGCTAGGGTGCTGTAGGAGCAAGCATTGAATCAAAATGACAAGTAAAACTGAGCTAGGGGAAAGAAACGATGTAATTGTTCAATGTTCCATGACTTTGTGAGGATGTTGTTGTCATTGTCCTTCAGTTAGTAGGTGCCTGGTCGGATCACCTCGGCCACCGTGTATGGTCCTTCCCATGGTGGAGAGAGCTTGTGCTTGTCCTTGGTCGATTGGGTCCTCAGGAGTACGAGGTCGCCAACCTCGAAGGTCCTCCCTTGGATTTGTTTCTTGTGGTACCTGTGGAGGATCTGCTAGTAGCGAGCGCAGCAAATGATGGCTGTCTCTCGTGCCTCCTAGAGCAGGTCGACCACGTCCTGCTGAGCCTCCGCGGCTCGGTCTCGGTCGAAGGCCTTAACTCTTGGGGCGTCATGATCGAGGTCGGAAGGCAACACAGTTTCAGCTCCGTACGCCAAAAAGAAAGGGGTAAACCCTGTGGATCGGTTTGGGGTCGTTCTTAGGCTCCAAAGGACCGCTAGGACCTCAGCAACCCATCGCCCGACATGCTTTTTGAGCCGATCAAAAATGCAAGGCTTGAGCCCTTGGAGGATCATGCCATTGGCCCGCTAGACCTGACTGTTTGTCCACGGGTGCCCAACCGAGGCCCAGTCGATCCTAATGTTGTATCCATCACGAAAGTCTAGGAACTTTTTGCCCGTAAAGTTTGTTCCATTGTCGGTGATGATACAATTAGGGACACCGAACCGATAGATGATGTTGAGGAAAAACTCGACCACCTTTTGCAAGCGGATGTTATTGATGGGCTTTGCCTCAATCCATTTGGTGAATTTGTCCACCGCCACGAGTAGGTGAGTGAAGCCACCTACGGCCTTTTTGAGGGGCCCGACCATGTCAAAGCCCTAGACTGAGAATGGCTAGGTGATGGGGATGGTTTGGAGCTCTTGTGCCAACAAGTGGGTTTGCTGAGTGTAGAACTAGCATCCTTCAGACCTGTGGACAACCTCCTCTGCATCTCGTAGCGTCGTGGGCTAGTAGAAGCCTTGGCAAAAGGCTTTCCCGACCAGCAACCTCGGGGCCGCATGGTGTCTGTAGATTCCAACATGGACTTCGAGGAGAAGTCATTTCCTCTGATCAGTTGGGATGCACTTCTTGAGTATTCCCGATAGACTTTGTTTGTAAAGTTTGTCACCGATGGCGACAAATGTTTTGGCACGTCGAGTGACTTGTCGCGCTTCAGTCCTTTCCGGTGGGAGGACCTCTTTGATGATGTAGGCTAGTAGCGGCGCTCTACAGTTGGCTGGGTCGAGCACCATGACGGCAGTGTCGCCGGGTGAGGTCGCCGTGAGGGCATCAGGGATGGAGCCCTCTAGCACCTGGTTGGGGTCGGGCCGCGTTGGAGCGTAAGAGCCCCTGAGCACTCGACCGGGGTCGAGCCATGTCTAGGATGAATCCACTCTGATTCGGGCAGATGGCTCGTCGATGTCGTTTACAAAGACCCCGTTGGGAGGCGGACCCCATCTAGCAACCAATTTCACGAGGAGGTCAGCAGCAACATTGTCCTTTCGCAGGACATGATGCAGCTCGATCCCTTAGAACTTGTCCTCTAGCTTGCGCACCCCTTGGCAGTACACCGCCATGAGAGGGCTCTTGCAGGAGGACGCCTTCATGACTAGATCGACCACTAGCTCTAAGTCGTCGTGGACATAAAGCCATGTTGCACTGAGCTCAATGGCGATGCCTAGCCCATTAATGAGGGCTTCAAACTCCGCGATGTTGTTTAAGGCTCGAAAATGGAGACAGATTGTATAGCGGAGCCTGTTCCCATCAGGGGATGTCAGGACCACTCTAGCCCCCGAGCCGGGTGCCATGATCGACCCATCGAAGTGCATCATCCAGTACTCGTGCATGACATCCGAGGTTGGGATCTAGATTTCTATCCATTCAGCGATGAAGTCAGTCTGGGCCTGAGATATACATGATGTCGTGGTCCATGAGCTCAAGTGCCCACATGGAGATCCATCCCACAACATCGCGGGTGCGGATGATCTCCCTCAGCGGGTATGAGGTGATGACTGTGACCTCATGGTCAACGAAGTAGTCCAGGAGCTTCTGGTTTGCCATCAACACGGCGTAAATAAGCTTCTAGACTTGGGGGTAATTAACTTTGGCGTCGATGAGTATCTCACTGATGAAGTACACCGGTCGCTGGACCTTTAGTGCATGTCCCGGCTCCTCCCTCTCAACAACAAGGGTGGCGCTGACCATGTGGTTGCTTACCGCAATGTAGAGGAGAAGAGGTTCTCTCTGTTCGGGAGCGACGAGGACTGGGGCTGAAGCTAGCGATGTTTTGAGGCTTTCAAATGCCTATTGTGCCTCCTCTGTCCAGACGAATGCATCTGCCTTCTTGAGGAGTTTGTAGAGAGGCATCCTTTGTTCGTCTAGTTGGGAGATGAACCAGCTTAGGGTAGCCAAGCAACCAGTGAGCCTCTATACGCCCTTGATGTTGTGTATGGGGCCCATGTTGGTGATGGCTGTGATTTTTTCGGGGTTAGCTTCGATGCCACGCTCGGACATGATGTATCCGAGCAGCTTCCCCTTCGGAACCCTGAAAATGCATTTTTCAGCATTCAATTTCACATTGAGCCTTCAAAGGTTTGCGAATGTCACGGCTAAGTTTGCGATTAGGTCGCTTGCTTGAGCCATTTTTACCATTATGTCATCTACGTAGACGGCAATAGTCGGGTTTGGCCGCTCGACTTGGTCAGGTTGGTCGGGCGGGTCGATCTGGTCGGCGAAGCATCACTGCATGCACCGTTGATAGGTGGTGCCCGCTTTATTCAAACCGAATGCCATGGTTACGTACTAGTATGAACCATATGGGGTAATGAATGAGGTCGTGACCTGGTCGGCCTCTTTCATTGCGATCTTGTGGTAGCCTAAATAGGCTTCCAGAAAGTAGAGTATTTCACATCCTGAAGTGGAGTTGACTATCTGATCTATGCGCAATAAAGGGAAATGATCCTTGGGACACGCCTTGTTAAGGCCAGTATAGTCAACACACATTCTCCATTTCCCATTCTTCTTTTTTACAAGAACAGGATTAGGGAGCTAGTCGGAGTGGTATACCTCCTTGATGAAGCCAGCTGCTAGGATTTTGGCGATCTCCTTGCTTATGGCCCTACGCCTTTCATCATCAAAGCGGCACATGCGATTCCTGATGGGTTTTGAGACCGGGATGATGTGTAGTGTGTGCTCGGTGACCTCCCTCGGTATGCCCGGCATGTCAGAAGGCTTCCATGTGAAGACATCCTGATTCGCGCGCAGGAAATCGACGAGCTCGCAGTGGCGGATCCACTTCGGATCTACTGGGTTAAACATGATTTAGCCGCCTGATATGCGACGCTCATGCCTAAGCCGAGTAAACATGAAGTGCCGTCGGAATTTCCTCCGATTTAACCACTTTGAACAGGACCGAATTAGCAGACCCACACAAAGGTGAGCGGTTCTAGAGAGTACAACAAGTCCACCAAGTTATCAAATTTACTACTGGATTTAGTTGCGAAAAGAACATCAGAGTTTTACAAGATTTCGGAAAACAACAGAAGATAAAACACTAGCGGAAGCAATCGTCGGGATCGGATGTCCTGGTGAGGCCAGCCGGGACATCACTGATCCCTCTCCTCATCGTCCGAGGAGGGATCCCACTCGACCGTCCAGCCCGACGGGAACTGGGGCGGCCAAGCGCCAGCAAGAGAGGGGTCGGGAGCAGCAACTTCACCTGAAAAACAGGAGCCACAACAAGGCTGAGCTACTAAGCTCAACAAGACTTAACCGATAGGAGTAAAACTACTCCACGCTTCTAGACATGCAGGGCTTTCTGGCTGAGGGGTTTGCTTGCCAAAAGCACTAAGTAAAAACCCTATTTTCAAGTTTTAGCTCCGGTTCTAGGTTCATTTACCAAGTCTAGGTTTGCAACCTATTCTAAGCAATCATAGAGACAAACAAGATGTGTAGATATATCAACAAACATGTCATCATCAGATTCCTCATTTACTCAGGGTGACATAGCGATCAAGCAATCTCAAATTATGAGAGGCAGACGAACCGATTCGAGTTCTTTAACCATGCATGGTGAACCTAGCCTCACGACATCCGCGCACCCGGAGGTCGCTTCCTGTGTCGGCCTTCCCCATCAATCCCCTAACCCGTGTCGGGCCCATTTCCTTTGGTGCAAGGTTCCACAGACCTGGCCTCTACCGTCCTATGACCACGCTTGCCACCACGTGCGACATCCAGCAGGGGAACTCCGTTCCAAGAACAATGGGGCGACCGCTCACGTCTAGGTTCAATCCGGTACTAGGCTTCCTCATCCCATACTAAGTATGAGGCTAGTACTTTCAAACACTTGATCACGAACACCACCACTGTCGGGCCTTAGCAAGTTTTTCATAGACAGACGGGGCAACCATCCGTCCACCAAAGAGTTACCCAAACCCTGCCCCGTCCATCGTCCTTATCGTTATAACCGAAAGGTAGACATCCAACTCCTACAACTCGCGAGTGATAGGGAATCACTCGACTTTTACCGTCTCCTAGTTAAGCAAGGCGACTACTCGGTCTAACAGCTAGTGCTCAGATCATGGGGATAACTAAGTCAAGCATCTAGGGTTTCAAACAACTCCTATACGTAAATGCACAAGCATGTTACAGAAGGCATGCGCAAGTTTGGTAAAACACACAGGGTTTTCATGCAACCGGGGCTTGCCTTCGAGCAAGGAGGAAGAGAACTGCTCGACTTCTGGGACGGCTTCGGCTTCAGAGGGCAGGAGCTCGGCTACACCGTCGTCTTCTAGCACCGGGTGCAGCTCGTAGAAGCCGTCGGCGAGGCGCAGCTCTACACGAATGCAATGCAAGAGTTAGCATAGACGGTTATTTCAACAACAACACTTGCTCGCCTGAGCCCAGAAACTTGCGACAAGGAGCAGGAGGGTGGGGAGGTTCAAGAGAGCTGGTGAAGATCAAAAGATAAGGGTCGGAAAGGAACTTATGATCTGATCCTTGAACTAGAGGATGTGGTATACTAGGGATCCTCCGACGCAAGCGCTGAAGGGTTCTGAAGTTTTACACATACACCCTCGGGTTGAAGAAAAAGATCACAGCCGAGCCCTCGGGCGAGGTGGATAAGGGTCGGCGGAACAGCTAGGGTCGGGCGAGACGGAACCGGGGTCGGGCGGATAAGAGGGGTCGGGCGAAGCGGACTGGGGTCGGCAGCTTACCTTCTTCCTAAAAGGAAGGCTTGGGGTCGGGAAGAGGCAGACTTGGGCGGAGGGACTAAAGCTTTGGACAACGACTAAGACCGGCAGTGCTCTGGCGGCGGCGATGCTTCTTGCGGATCACAAGTAAGCTTTTACGCAGCACGGAGGAGTAAGCGGCTGGGCGACTTGGGGAAAACTGAGGGGAGCTGAGGGGAGAGTTCCTTAAGAACTTGGCGTGTGGCGCTAGGAGCTTGAGCAGGGAGCAAGAGAATGGCTGAAGGCAACAATGGCGGAGGGAACTCCGGCGGGCTTGTGAACTCCTCTTTATAGCTGCTGGAACGGGAAAGGGAAGCGGCGCGCGAGAGAGAGAGAGAGAAGGGAAGCGGCGCGAAGGCCGGGGAGAAGCAATGGAGTGCTCTGCCAGGGCGGCGATTGAGCGACAAGGGCGGTGGTGCAGGACTCGGAGATGACGCCAACGGTCGTTGGGTTCTGCCGTCAGGGCAGCGCAGGAGCGGGTATGCCGGTGGTTGGGATTTGGCGGAGGCGGGCGTCGTCGTGCGGAAGATTTGATAGAAGCGACCGGTTTAACGGCGCTAGAATCGAGGGAGCACAGGTGAGAAGACAGGCAGCCACGGGCGCGCGGGCGAGCGCGGAGCAACAGATTGTCGGGCGGCTTCTGACAGGGCGGGGAAAGGAGGTGTCGCTGCCGTGGTCGGCGTTGGCGATGGAGGAATCATCGTGTAGCGGAGACCAGGCGGCGCGACTGAGATCGAAGTGACGGAAAAGACGGGCGACATCGGGCTCTACGGCCGGGATCTGGCGGTGTGATGATGGGCGCGGGAGGCAAGACGCTGCAGAAAGGTTGCAGAGGGGCTTCCGCCGCCATTGGGGAAGGGGGCGCGAGAATCCATTCGGTCGCGAGCCAGAGACAAAACTGAGTGGCGGCGTCGGAGAGGATGAGCCACGCGGCGGGGAGACTCTGAAGTGGGCATGCAACTCGAGTGCGCTGGTCGCGGAAGATCTGGGGAAAAGATCTCAAGGGTCCACCGGTCGGATAGACGGCGTTTGGGAGGGACTTAGAGGGATCTGACGTAGAACTGAGTTGCCGGGGTCGGGACCGAAGCGAGGCGGGGAGGGGTCGGGTCTCAGGGGTCGGGACCGGGCGGAAGGCTGAGCACTCAGGCGCGGCAAAACAAGGCAGATGATCAGGGCTAGGATTAAGGTTAACCCGGAAGATTAGGGTTCGGTCGTCACACTCGCCTTCCTATTTGGTCAAGAGCTGGGTCCCGATCCACGACGTCTTGGTTGGGTCACTGGGGTCGACCTCCACCGCCTTGGTCTCCTCGATTGGACAGAAGGTGCTCATGGAGGTTGGCTCGTTGTAGTCAAGGACTGCTGGCGCCACTGTATTCCCGAGCTTCGGGAGCTCGACGGAGTTGGCGATGCAAGTGGCAAGCTCGTAGTGCTAGCGGTTGCACATGTAGGCATGCAAGAAGGTGCTACCCATGGTGATGACGTTGTTCGGTCCTAGCATCTTCAGCTTGAGGTAGGTGTAGTTGGGGATCGCCATGAACTTGGCATAACATGGTCGCCCTAGGATGGCGTGGTAAGACCCTAGAAAGTCCACAACCTCAAAGGTCACGACCTTCATGCGGAAGTTGGCACAGTTGCCCAACTTGATGGGCAAGTCGATCTGCCCGAGCGGGTACGCCTGCACCCCCGGGATCACACTGCAGAAGGGAGAGATCACAGGGCGGAGCTCCAACTGGGGAATACGCATGGCGTCGAGGGTCTCAATGTACAAGATGTTGAGGCTGCTGCCCCCGTCCATCAACAGCCTGGCAAGGCGCTTCTTGCCGACGATGGGGTTGACGATGAGCGGGTAGTGACCCGATCGGGAGATATAGGGGGGATGGTCCCTCTGATCAAATATGACCGAGGAGTCCGACCAGCGAAGGAAAGTGGGGATGGCCGACTCGGCGGTACTGTTGACGCAAAAAAATCGGACAGTGGTCCCGACTTCTACGTCAAGCACACGACCCGAGAGAATCTGCTTAGCTCCTGTTCAGGTTATCGCCCTGGTGCGGTTTGTGCAGTGTGGCAGTCATTCTGACCTGTTGATTGACAAGGAAGGAAAGATATCAAAGTCTAGATATTCGATTGGCTGAAGTTCCGATCTATTCCAAAAGATGTATCAACGGATTGGCCGATTTGATATAAGGATGACTGGCTATGAAACAGCCGATAGTCATGTAGTAGATGTAAAAGAAACTACTAGAGTAACTTAAACAATGCTACAGAAACAACACCTGAAATAGATCTAATCGGCTGTATGGTAATAAATAGTGTATAGATATAGCTGATAGTTCTCGCCTCAAGCTGGATAACTGGTGATAAAAACTAAAATAACAGGTAAAACCTATAATTCTTGCAAATATCAATAACTAGTGAATAAATCTAAAAGAAACAACAGCAATGCACCCGAAGTTAAAGCTTAGATATTATTCGAAATACGGAACTTACAAATTGGCCAGAGGTCGCGTTGATGCAGCCCTGCCAACTTGCACGAACTAGTGAAAAGAAAAGGGTTTGGCGAAGTCACTGACTTGAAAATAAAGTTGCGTGAAAAAGTAGATTTGTATTGATGACTGTTGATTGTTTTACAAGCCTCATGAGGCACCTATTAATACCCTGTTACAACTTGTTTCCTAACCGACTACGATTCTATCTCTTATTCAATGTAACAAATATTTACCTATGGATACAACTTGTATCGGAGTCGAACATCAATCAATCCTCTATGGGCCAACCCTGTCTTCATCTTGTTACCTCCTTGTCCCATTCAGGCCCATATCGGCTGAGTTGTTCTAGCTTCCAATCGACCAGTCCCCATCGACCTCATCGGCTAATCGGCCGAAACACTGTAGCTTTATCGGCCGATTTCTCTAGCCACAGCCTCTTGTTTAACCGCATCGGCCACTTTCCTCTCCTCTTGACGCTGACCATGACATGTGTCAAAAACCGGCGTTAATAGGTACATACCTCTCGATAGCGCACCTTGCGCTGGCGCTTGGTGTGGTCGGTGTCGAAGCCCCCAAAGATCATGAGCCATCCCTCAGTGTTGAGGAAGCCGTCTCCATCCTTGCCCATAGTGCCTCCCCTCTTGGCCACGTTCTCCTTGCCTTTCCCCTCCTGGGCTTGGCGGCCTGTCGTAGGAAGCTCTTGAGGAGCTCGTAGTCCTTGCCGAGGTGCTAGACGGGGTAGGCGTGGTTAGTGCACGGGCTCTCCATGAGCTTGTCGAAGTGGTCGGGCTGGCCTGTTGGGGCTGCTTGCCCGAGCGCTCGGTCGAGGTGACCAGGGTCGAGTTAGGGCAACGCTGGTCCTTCTTGCTCTTCTTGTCCTACCATGTGGAGGGGTCCTCATCCTAGACCTCACGCTTGGCCTTGCCATTGTCTCGACCACTGCTGAAGACCACCCCGACCGCCTCCTCGCCGGAGGCATGGTTTTTGGCGATGTCGAGCAGGTCATGGGTGGTATGGGGCTTCTGGCAGTCGAGCTTGTGGACCAGGATCTTGCAGGTTGTTCCAGAGAGGAACACGCTGATGACATCTACGTCGATGACATCAGGAAGGGAGTTGCACTGCCTTGAGAATCTGCGGATGTAATCTTGCAGGGACTCGTTGGGCTCCTACTTGCAGCTCTTGAGGTCCCAAGAATTCATGGGACGAACGTACGCCCCCTGGAAGTTCCCAACGAAGATCTTCTTGAGGCCCGCCCAGCCGTGGATGCTGTTGGGTGGTAGAAATTCGAGCCATGCCCGAACAAACTCCCCTATGCAGATGGGGATGTACTGGATGATGAAGTAGTCATCATTTGTTCCACCGGCTCGGTAGGCAAGCTGGAAGTCTTTGAGCCATACACCGGGGTTCATCTCCCCAGTATACTTGGTGATGTTGGTGGGCAGTCGGAAGCGCTGTGGGAATGGCACTTTCTGGATGCGGCGATTGAAGGCCCATGGTCCTGCACCCTCTGGGTGGGGGCTCCGGTCGCCGTACCGGTTGCTCGGTCGCATGGCATGCCTAGGGTGCGTCTCTTCATGCTCCTCGTTGGGCCGGTTGGGGCCTGCACCGCCCATGCTCGCCGCCATTCGGTCGACATTGATGTCGTGCCGAGCCTAGCATCGTGTGTTGATGACGCTGTGAGCGCCACGGGTTGGCCCGAACTGCTCTCGCACATGCGGACGCTGTGGAGTAGGTGCCGGGTTGGGCTGCAGCACGACCGCAACACCCTACCCCACTCGAGGTGGCTGTTGTGGTGGGCGGATGGAGTGATTTGACAGGTGCAGCCCTAATGCCTTGGTCGAGCAAGAAGCCACATGCCACTATCGTGACGCGGAGCTCTTCGTCTGCTGAAACCGTATCTAAACAAGTGGCTGTGAATAGTCCCCCAGGAATCCTTTAAATAGTCCTTCTTGTTACTACATTGGAAGCATGGACAACATACGAACCCATTCTCTGGCTTGTTCGCTTTGGCCACTTCAAGAAAAAATAATGCAAGCCATCAATAAACACATTGCTCCATCTATCCGCATTATACATCCATTGCCGGTCCATCTGCATCATATTACGCATGAAAATGGATTACACTTGAAAATGGATTACGCGTGACAATGGATTACACTGAAAATTGATTACACATGAAAATGGATTACACATGAAAATGGATTACGCGTGCGTGAAAATGGATTACACTTGAAAATTGATTATGCATGAAAATGGATTCACGATTGAAAGCATGTCAAACGTTGTAATGCAAATAATGCTGAAAGTTTAGATATAGATACAAATACACATATTTAAATTACATATCCAAACAACATGATACACTACAACAAGCCATCCATTGGTTATTATCTAGGAGGACTTTAAGCATCCTTAGGCGGTGAAGACAAAGGTTCCGCTGACCCAGCCTCATCCTGTGGTTTATTTGTGCCTCCTGGAATGGTAGTACTAAGTGGACGTGAAACACCCAGGACTGACGGTGGAGCATAACGACCACCAAAAGGATGTTCCTGACCCGCCGCAATAGTTTCTTCATGACGTTTCTGCAAATAACGAAGCATTGCTTTCTCCAACATGCTCATTTTCTTCGGCTTATCCTGAGGGCCAACTATGGTTTTCCCCTTGCTGGAAAAAGAACGACGATCGCCCCCACCATCGCCACTTCCTCCAGTAGAAGAAGCCATCTATGTACAAAAATTCATACCTTAGCACTGCAGAACTTGTTGAACTTGAAGATCGTGATCATCTGGCGAGCATGTTCTTAACTGGGCGGCACCGCACTTTGTCATGGAAGAGCTTTGATTCTACGAAAAAGGGACACGGTCTTCCACGATGTCCGTATCCGCTCTTTCTCATACAATCGGAGCTCCTCCTTGATGTACGTTGCTGCTCAGCGGAGAACATGCTCACTGAGATGAATACGGTATGCAAGTTCAACAAGTATGAATTTGAAAAACCATATTGAATTTGACAAGATAAACTGTCTAGACAAGGGTAGCATCATTCTTAAACCACTGCAAGGATGCATACTATATATGACACATCAATCTCCCTCACATTCTAGCTCAAAATACCTCTCCATTTTCTACATCACATTCTAGCAAATAAACTATCCATCTCCATTCTACACATCAAGTTGTTTTAACTAATACGAATCGTATATAACAAGCAAACTATCCATCACATTCTAGCTCAAAAACATGTATAAATACAAATCCTCTTCATTCTCCATCTTTCTAACAAACAAACAAATTTTTCTCCCTCTCCAAAGCATAAATCAAAGCGTAACACGAGGATGAAGTAGCAAACCTTCACAACACTATGGATGAGTGAAATTCCCACAAAAATGAGGAAAAAAATTCGGACAGCACCTCCCTTGCTTCGGCACCACCGGAGAGTAGGTGAAGCTCAGCTCTCTGTCTTTGTGGTGGACTGGCTCGGGCTAGAGGAAGAAAGGCCTTTGTCTTGGTATATAATGGGGGATGAGTTTTTATCCCGGTTAAAAACTCCAACTGGGATAAAAAGGAACACCTTTTATCCCAGTTGAAAATTTATTCCCGGTTGGAGCCTCCAACCGGGACAAAAGGGCCACCCTTTTGTCCCGGTTGGAATTACCAACCGGGACTAAACTTTTTGTCCACCTTTTGTCCTGGTTGGAGTGTCCAACCAGGACAAAAGAGGCACGCCACCGACGCCCAGGAACTAGCCGATACAACCGGGACTAAAGGGGGGCTGTTAGTTCCGGTTGCAAATACCAACTGGGAGTAAATCTCCCCTCTATTCTTGCCTACCATGGCGCGCCCCCTTTTATCCTGGGCTAACTTTAAACCGGGACAAATGGGGACGTATCAAAGATCAGTTCTCTACTAGTGTTGGTACTCAAGTGTATTTGTGTACTTCTCTGAGCTCAAATGTGTGTGGAACGGCTCAAGTCACGGTCGGAGGACGGTGGGCTTGCTCCAACAATGCGGGGATTCGCGGCACGGCGGCATGAGGCGACGTGGGCTGCAGCGGGTGGCCGCAGCCAAATTTTCTTTTTTTTTTTGCTTAAAATTATCTTTGCTGGCAGGATTTCTAAGTACCAGCCGGCACTGGTTGCATTTGTGCAGACGGTCCAGCACCCGCCAGACAGTAAGTTGATGGCAAATGATTTTGACCGTGTTAGAAGGTAGATTATTGCACTACTATAAAGCACCTTACCTGTGAATCTGTGATAGCACTAAAACTTCATCCGTCTAGTTATTAGACTCAAACAACAAAGCTGACGTTGTGGGTGCATGATGAGCCAACATGGACAAAGTATCCATGCCAGTGCTTATAAAAGCCGGCGCGTATAGTAAAAACATAAATTTACAAATAAAAATATTTATTTTTCTAGGTCAAGAGGCCACCCTAAGTTATCCTCGCGACTCAAAAGTTTCAAGTTTTCACGCAAAATACGCGAGCATGCGGTACAGAATTGAAACTCATGACTCGGTCCTCTGTGTGATCATTCCTTACCATCCCACGATATTAGTTCACCGAAAGAAATATAGCGACAATATTATTGCTGTGGCATCTTGAATGCCACTTCCCAACTATGTGAATGTTGTTTCCAATAAAGGTTGACACTTCAACACGTGATGGTGGGAGACAACAAAGCTGGAACAGAATTGCTTGCAGCAGGACTATTCATGTGTCATTGTCCAACCAAATCCGCTGGTCTTTACCTTTCTCCACCGCTGCCAAGCACCTTTTCAGCTCTGGATTGTTTTAGCCCTGTTTGATACACAGTGCTAAACTTTAGCATAGCATTTTTAGCATACTTTTAGCACTTATGCATCCAAACATATGTGCTAAACTTTAGCACAGCATTTTTAGCATACTTTTAGCACTTATGCATCCAAACATGTGTGCTAAAAGTGGTGTGCTAAAGTTTAGCACACCCCTTTTCATTAGCACACCCAAGGGGTGCTAAAACCTGCTAATAGGGCTAAAAGTGGTCCCCATGTCCATATTTTCGCTAGTTGCCCCCCTCTCTCTCCTCCCTGCCGCCTGTCTCTTCCACCTAGCCTCGCTGCCTCCGCCGGCCATGCCTCCTCCGCTCGCCCCCGCTGTCTCTGCCAGCCCTGCCACCTCCACTCTGACACACCACCAACGCCGGGCCCTGCCGCCTCCGTCGACCCCGCCTCCTCCCTCTGGCCCCGCCTCCTCCGCCCGGCCACACCGCCAATGCCGATGTAACAACCTTGCCTAATTAAGCCATGTTTAAATCTTAAATAAAGTCATTAATGCATAAAGAAGAACTTTGGCGGTGGTAAAGGCAAGTAAAAAGGCATTTTTGCCCCTCACAAGCTAAACCGCTGTCTAAATCATAACTTGAATTTTTTTTGCTTAAGAACTTAAAAATTTGTCCAACTAAGAGTTGTAGAACTCAACTTTCCTAGCAACTTTTAGTTTTGGTGTTTTGCTAGAATCTAAACAGAAGACCTTCAAAAACTCGAAGTATAAAGCTATGTCAATTTAAGAAAAACAGTTGAAGTCCCAACCTTGGGGCTCTTTATTTCGAAATGTCCAATATAAACTCAAGCTAAGCTCTATACCAAAGTTTTAGAGCTTCGAGACCTTAACAACTTTTACTAAAGGAGTAAGATCTAAATCTACCCTGAAAGCCTTCAAAACCCAGGTCAAAGCCAACTAGTTCGGTCAACCCAGCCTCAATTGGCAATCTAGGCTAAATTTGGAAAACAGCCCAACCTGGCATCTTAGCGTGGGTTTATCTCTCAAAAGTTGAACAGAACCTTAGAAAAACCTTTTATAAGAGTTTGAGAACTAGGTTTGTATAACAACTTTTTTAATTGGACTCTGGTCTAATTCACATTAGAAGCTTTTCAAATGTCGAGCTCAGGACAGCCAAAGACCAAAAACCAGCCAAACCGCTGTTTTTCTCTAAGTCTGGAAAACCGGCGTTCTTCCAAACTTGGTAGCTTTGAATCTCCAAATCTACCATGAATTTGAACTCAGTTCAATTGCAAAAGTTGAACTTTGGTCTGAGGACTACAATTTTTGTAAAGGGAGTTAATGTTGTGCGGTTCAAGATTTGGAAGATCTTGCGCTTGGAAATTGACCCGGGAAGGGATCATGCAAATCCCTCGGCCCAGAGTGGCACGCGCGCCGCACGCTTCAGAGCGCCGCCGCCGTGTGGCGCGGCTTCACCGGCGAAGCCGTCTCACCCAGTCCCCGGCCGCGACAGGATGGGTCAACGCGCCTCATTCTCCAGTCAAGCTCAACGTCGCCCTGCAGCTCCTCCGTCCTGTCTCGCCTTGACCAAGACCTTGCTAGCCGCGCCAAGCGCTCTGCCCGCGGACACGCCGCCGTCCCGGCCACTCCACGGCTGAAGCAGGTTGCCACTGCGCCCAACGTTGCCTCGCACCCCGCGCGCGATCCACTCCGCTAGGATCTCCGACCGAGCCCCGACGCTCCTCGCCTCTCCTGTCAAGACCTAGCGCCCCTCTCCATCCTCTGTCAACCAATGGCGTCGTCGCCATCAATGGCCGCGACAGCACATGCCCCGCTCCCCTCCAGCCCACCAGCTAGCCACGGGCTCCGGTGCCTATATAAACCCCACCAGCACTACCGCGCTCCTCTTCGCCTCTCTCTCCGCTCCCGTTGACCCCGTCCAGCACCTCACCCGCTCGCCAAGCTCCACCGCTGCAAGCTCCTCTACTCTGCGCTCACACGTCGCTGCGCAAGCTCACCGTGGAGCTCCCCCTTCCGCTCAACCCCGCACCTCGCCGACACCACCAGCTGCTTCGCCTCCCTCTAGCGCAGCTCTAGAGCCTGTTGTTGCCCACGAAGAGTGCCACCGCCGTCGGAACACCACCGGACTTCACTGCCACCTAAAGTTTCTCGCCCTTGCGCTGTTCCGCCCCGACCGAGCCTCCCCATCACCCCCAACTGCATGAAACAGGCCCAAGATGAGCCACGACCCCTTACGGTTCGAAGGCCGCCGGCGAGTCGCCGGAATTTTGGCCAGCCGTCGCCAACTCCACCGCGTGCCCATGGACCCGATTGCGATTGAGAAAGTCGAATCAGGGGTTCTAGTACAAAAACTAGGGGCTTTTGCGTGATTAAACCTTAGACCTAGGGGCTAGACCGTAAGTTCGCCGTGGTTATCTTTTTATATCGGCAGAATATATGTTTAAATTAAAAAATTCACCAAAACCCGTAGAAAATTCAGAAAAATGTCAAACCAATTTTGTTAGACTCAGAGTAAAGTGTGGTTTCTAATAAAAATACTGTTGGCACATGTCTTTGCTAAGATTAATGTTATATGATTTAATCTTTGTTTAAGCTATTTAAATCATAACAAATCACAGAAAAAATGCTAAAATGTTAAATCCAACTCTCAAGCATTTGTTTCAGAGAGTAGAAGCTTGGAAAAATAATTTGGAGCCTAGCTCAAATGTTTAAATCTCTGTTTTAGTTTTGTCTTGGAAATCTAAGCTTGCTTTTGCCTTTTTGCATAATAATTAAACCATAGATGATAAAAATATTAAACCTTCTGGAATATGTCAGTGGTATAATGTAGTTTGTGGAAAAAATATGGAACTGACCAGAAATAGAAAGAAATACCACTTTCCTTTTTAGGGAAGAATAAATAGGGTAAATGTATAGAAAAATATGCCCTTCACTAAAAATTGTGAAAAATTCATCAGAGGCTCTGTATCACCCCTAGAACCATTATTAAAAATTTCATGACTAGTTTCATTAAGGTTTCTATTTTAAATATGTTTAAATTTATGCTACCTTAAGGTGTTAAAGGTGATATTGGAAGAGGTACAAAAGAACATTCAGAAATAGGATAACTTTCCAATATAAAGTTTAATAAAGTTGAGGTGCATATATGTACACAATTTCTATCAAATCAACCCCTGGCTTGTACCACACCTCACCTTCCTTATGTAGATAAAGAAGGTGTAGAACCTTATTTAGGTGAATGTGGCCCTTATATAACTTCTTCTTCAGTACTAACTCGTGTTTTACATCCTATGAGAAAGTTTGGGGATTTCACTTGATGCATTGCATTTCATGTAGAGCTGAACCTCGCTGGCAGGACTTACGAGCTTCACCTGGCGCTAGAAGAAGGAGCGTAGCTGATCTGCAGCCCGTCGGAGCTGAGCCCGAGCAAGCCGAAGACCCATTTGCTACCTCCCCGCGTGAAGGCAAGCCCCGGATCATGAATTCCTATCTTTAAATACTTGCAATACAATTGATTGCTTGATTGTGCATTTACATTCCAGGAGTTGATTGAAATCGTAGATGCATGACTTAGTACCCCTTTGATCTGAATACTAGTATGATAAGCCGATTAGTTGCAATGCTTAATAGGACTCGGTAAAAGTCGAGTGATTGACTGTCACTCGCGAGTTATAGAAGTTGTTTGCTCTCCTTTTGTTACAACTATAAGGACGATGGATGGGGCAGGGCTTTGTAAACTATTTTGGTAGTCGGTGGATTGCCCCGTCTGTCTAAATGAAATTGGACTAAGGTCAAGATGTGATAGTGTTCGTGATCAAGTATTTGAAAGTACTAATCTCATACTAGTATGGGATGGGGAAGCCTAGTACCTGATTGAACTAGGACGTGAGCAGATCATTCCACTACCTCTGGAAACTGAGTTTTCCCCTAATGCATCATGTGGTAACAAGTGCGGTCATAGAACGGCAGAGGCTGGGTCTATGGAGCCTTGTACCAAGGAAAGTGGGCCTGACACAAGTCTGGGAATTGATGGGGACGGCTGACAAATGAAGTGACCCTTCGCAGTGCGTGGATGTCGTGGGATTAGGTTCGCCATGCATGATTAAGAAATTCGAATCGACTCGTTTGCCTCTCACAGTTTGGGACTACTTGATCGCTATACTACACTGAGTAAGAATGAAAGATAATGATGATCAAATTTTGTTACCTGTAATTAATTGTTTGGAAGCTATGCTTGTTTAGTATAGTTGCTAACTTAGATTGGTAAATGAACGTATAACTTGTGGCTAAAATATTGAAAGTAAGGACCTACACTAGTCGCTTTTGACAAAAACAAACCCTTCTAGCCAGAAAGCTTGCATGTCTAGGTGTTGGTGGAATAGTACCACCAGTCGATTAAGTCTTGTTGAGCGTAGTCGCTCAGCCTTGTTGTGGCATATCTCTTTCAGGTGATGTTGATGCCCCTGAGCTTGCTGCAAGTGGCACTTGGCCTCCCCAGCTTTCTTCTGGTTGGACGGTTGAGTGGGATCCCTCCTTGGACGGTGAGGATCGGGATCATTGATGTCATGATCGGCTTTATCATGATATCCAGCAACGACGTTAGCTTCCGCCTATTTATTTTTGCTGCTTGAACTCTGCAAACTATGTTTGAATTTTGAACTCGATGTTGTAATAATTTGATGCACTTGTTTAATCTGGATGGACTATTGTAATCTCTGGAACCACTCACCTTTGTGTGAGCTACGCTTTCTCGATCCTGTGTTAAGTGGTTTATCGGATGAAATCTGACGGACTACCAAGTTAACTTGATTAAAGTACATGATCGCATGTTAGGCGACTTAAATGTGTTTTAGCTAAGTTAATTTGGACGGTTCCGCCACAGCCAGACCCCGCCGCCTCCGCCAACCCCGCCTCCAACGCCTGGCCCTGCCGCCTCCGTTGGCCCCGCCTCCAACGCTCGGCCCTGCCTCATCCGTCGGCGCGCGGATCTGGAGGGGGCGCGAGGGAGGAGCGGGGAGGGAGGCGGCGGTGGTGGCGGGAGGGAAGGGTGGTGGCGCAGCAGCTCGCAGGGGTAAAGGAGATGAGGAAAAGAAGGAGGAAAAAAGAATCGGCGCAGGGGAGGTGAGGGTAAATGCCAGCCATGAAGAGGAATGAAGAGGAGTAATAAATGAGGGCAATATAGTCATTTCTCATCAAATGTGTTAAACTTTAGCATAGTATCTAAACAGCCTCAAGTGCTAAACTTTAGCACTCCATTTGAGGGTGCTAAAAGTTTAGCACTGTGTATCACAAAAGCATAATAGTGCCAAAAGGTAGAATTAATTCATGGCTGGAGTTATCAGTAATCTTGATTCTAGTTTTGTGATGCATTGAAACTGTTAGCCAACCACATTTTGGCCTTTCACGATGAAATTGTGATAGTCACAACCACAAGCTTTCTAGAGTCTTTGAATTTGCAAATCGAGGTTTTATCCAGCATTCCAGCAGAAGAAATGAAAGCATCAAGAATCTTTTCTCATACAATTTCGTTTATAAAAAGTAAAGAAATTGGGGCAATAAATTGTGTCCTGGCCTCCTGGGGACTGATAGTGACACTAATCAAGATTTTCTTTTCAGGTCCTTTGCAGGGAGTCAAAGAGTTTCAACTTCCGCCAACCTTTTCTAGGGGGGTTGCATACTTGCACGAGTAGGCTGCTTCTGTCCTCCCAATCCCCTTTATCAGTTCACCAATCATTTGACCCCAGCAGAGACAGGATTCAGGCATCTACAGTCCACAGGAGTGCACCAAACCTTTACCAAATCGAAAAGAGAGCTCGGTGCCCAGATCTACCATTTAATACAATCGGTGGAAGTGAACTGACGGTTCGATGAACACATCACATCGATTTCGCGCGTACACGTACGTGATGTCAATTACATCTCCATCGCCTTTTTCTGTTGCAACTTACAACAGCTAGCAATCAGCATTCAGCAGCAGCAGCTAGAATGCATGATCGTCGGTAGCCCATGCCAAGCGTGAGGGCCCAACATAAATTCGCCGAAAAGGTGGAAACTTTTTTTCTGGATCTGTTGCATTGCCTTTCTCTCCCCTCCCCGACGCATCTTCTATCCATATCTAGCTAAGCTGCAACTACCGTACCTGGTGGGCCTTCTTGATCGATTTTACTTGCTATATATGCGTAAAAAAACCAGCAGATACTTATATAGAGAGAGAGATCTATATGTGTTGCTTGTGGACTTGCGATTGTTCATTGTTCTGAGATCCATCTAGGTTTCTTGTGCGTGCGTGCGTGCTATTGCTATCCACCATGACGGTAGCTCACCTCCTTCTCCAACTCTCTGTCGCCGGCAATGCTGCCAGGAACAGGATGGTTCCTCCTGCCATTCTCCTGATTCTTCAGCTTCTCTTCGCAGGTGAAGGTTTAATTAATTCATCGAAGCTTGCATCTGCATGCTCATACTGTTAACGTGTTCTTGGATTCCATGTTTTTCTCTTTGTTGTCTCAGAGAACAAGTAATGTGGTAAGGTTCCACAATTAGTTCTTATCTCTTCGTGAAATTCGATTAACATGCAGTTTTGTTAGTTCGAATCTTGAGCTTTCTTCAACTTACCTCTAGTACACGTTAAGTTCTTGATTCTTTTCTCTGTCAATTCCTCAATTGTTTTTCCATCATGCATGTAGATTAGTAGATTAAAATGCTTCGTCGAATGTGCAGCGCTGGGCGCTGACGGCGCGTCGTCGTTCACCTTCACCAACGCCTGCCAGCACCCGGTGTGGGTGGGAGCGCTCCACGGTGCGAGCTCGCCGCCGCTGGCGCGCTCCGGCTTCTACCTGGCGCCGTCGGCGACGTCCCGCCTGGACGCGCCGTCGTCGGGGAGCTGGTCGGGCACGTTCTGGGCGCGCACGGGCTGCGCCGTGGACTCCGCCACGGGCCGCTTCTCCTGCGCCACGGCCGACTGCGGCACGGGCGACGTCGCCTGCGAGGGTCGCGGGCCGGCGCCGCCGGTCACGCTCGCCGAGGTCACCCTTGCCGCGCCCGGCAGCGGCGGGCAGGACTTCTACGACGTGAGCCTCGTCGACGGGTTCAACGTGCCGGTGCGCGTGGCGCCCTCGGGCGGCGGCGGCGGCGGGGACTGCCGCCCCGCGTCGTGCGCCGGGGACGTGAACGCCATGTGCCCCGCGGACCTCCGCGTCGTGGCGGCGTCCGGCGGCGTGGTGGCGTGCAAGAGCGCGTGCGCCGCCTACGGCAGCGCGCGCTACTGCTGCACGGGGCAGTACGGTACGCCGGCGACGTGCGGGCCCACCAACTACTCGCAGGTGTTCAAGAGCACCTGCCCGGCGGCGTACAGCTACGCCTACGACGACGCCAGCAGCACCTTCACCTGCTCCGGCGCCACCAGCTACGACGTCACCTTCTGCCCTGGGAGTTGATGATGCTATGAGAATCAAGAGTGAAAACTGGTCACATGAAGATGAGGTTTGGAGATTATTCCTTCATATTTCCTCCGAAATTCCTACAGAAATTATGGTGCTTCAACCATGAAGCCGGTAGGAGTTACAAGCAATAAGATGTTGAAGTGCACACGAGGCAACACGCGCATACGTGGATTTAATTTATTCAATATACATACTCTTCATAGAAACGAAGTGGTTCAACGATATCATGAATGTTTTTTTTTTAATGTTTGGATGATGGATTGATGGTACACTTTAACATCATTTATTTGCCTTCTTGTCTATCAATGAGATAAACACTATCTCTTGCTTGTTCGTTCAAAAAACCATCATATATCTATCGCACTTCCTAGATTTTAGTCGCTAGAAATCACTGAAAAATCTGGTCGACGTGAAATTGCCAGCGGTATTGATGCTTCATGGGAGGGCCCGGAGGGATTGTCGGGTGGCGCGAACAGAGGTCCAAGGGTCCGCAACCATCGCAGTCGGATAGCAACGCTCTCTATTCATTTTCCAGACCATAGAATACAATACGATATACAACACATTTTTATTTGATCATCAGGAAACATACATATGACAAAGCCAAGCATGGGCGACTTGGGCACTTTATTTTTTACATATAAACTAGCCAAGGTAGCTCCTTCTATCTATCTGTTTATTTATATATGTATGTAAGGACTCCTATTCTTCACTCGTTTTCTTCGATGCCAAAATGCATTTGTTCGCAAAAGGCATCAGCACCTGGGTTCAACGAACACTGCTGTTGTTCTTCTGGGTACTGTGAATTGACCTGTGGTGGCCTCGTATGCAGATTGCCGGACTAAAGCATCTGATGAGTTCACCTGAATCAATTTGTTATAGACGTCAGATATTCACATTACCTCCTGGTTGTAGCAGTTTGGATTCATGACTCATTGATGTCTAATTTGATGTTCTTAATGACAATTCT
Source organism: Setaria italica (assembly GCF_000263155.2). Classification (NCBI taxonomy): domain Eukaryota; kingdom Viridiplantae; phylum Streptophyta; class Magnoliopsida; order Poales; family Poaceae; genus Setaria; species Setaria italica. The sequence continues at coordinate 3,710,625 of NC_028456.1, read as the reverse complement.
CCCCACAAATGAGTGATTATTCCATACAGTTTGCAGATAGAACAGTTTCCGATTTTTACAGGGACTAACAGATAGATAGAAGGGTAATCTAAGCAAGCAGGCACTGGAAAAGACATGACAAAAATAATTGTTATGTATTCAACATACTAAAAAAAATCACTTCCCAAGCGTGTTACTAGGTTTGAGGACTGGACTGAAAGTACAACGTTAACAGAACAATGATTGTGACAAATGCATTTGGCTGAGGAGAGGACAAATTGGCACAGCAAAAACAACTGACAACAGTTAGTTACCTGCACAGGATGCAACTGAAGCTTATTTGTCGCGAGATCAGGGATTTCTATAGATACTTCGTGTGGACATGCATTGAAGACTGTCACAACACAAGAGAAGCTGCAGAAAAGGACACGTCGTTAGCTAGAACGGCAAAAGATCTCATAACTTACATATGGCAGTGCAGAACCAAAAAAATGTCTTTTTAAACTGTTTTCCAATTTTCCAATTTTTCAGCCACTAAACAATTATATGTTTCCAAAGACTGCAATATAACTACATCAATGCTACTTACTTTTCATCTAACTGGGACATCTCATGCGCATCATTCCTTGCATCTTGAATGCTCATGACAATAACTCCTGGAACCAAGGATGGGCCTGTGTTGTGGAAGTGAACCCGTTGCTGAAATAAGATTACAGTCAGCTCTGATTGAAGAAAGCACAGGAGATCAAATACCCTATACAAGTCAGCTCAAAATATAAAAATCCCTAAACAATGCAAGTAGTAGTTTGTTTTTGTGGCAGTCGCTTTCTGCTAGTATATTAGCTCAAAAATGAATTCCGTGCACTCTGGAGCTATATACTTGTCAATGGGACACAAATGTATGTTAACTGTTTCTGTCTATTTTTCAGGCAATGAATATTCATTTGTGTCCCATTGACAAGTATATAGCTCCAAAGTGCACGAAATTCATAAGTTTTAAAGAATGCATAGATCAAAACTTCCATAAAAGCAGTTTATGCTTGATTGCTTTCTTTGCACGAGAAAAGGTGTTCATCTAAATGATATCACTGCACCAGTCTGGTGAATGTTGACATGAACTTATTTTTTTATTGGCAGTCTGGCACAAAGAAATCGTGTACCTCAACGTCACTCGCTGTAGTTAGACGAAAGAGCGGCGATGAGTATCTAATCTTCAGGATGTCAACAAAATTGTTTAAGGCAGCAAGAATCTGATCTTTTGTAGGTTTGAATGACGGGTTCTCCAATCTTGGTTTCATCCTGAAAAATTCCCAATTGTACAATAAAATGATCACTGAATTCTTTAGTTAAATGAAAACCATATAACATACAACAGAACGAGTATGTGTACTCTGCAGCTGTGATAAATTAAAAGAATGTGATATGAAGTGTCAAAAAGGATTAGGAACTTACAAAGGCCAACTCCCTTCATTCTTTTCCCTTGGTGGAAGTCCAACACCCCAATTGTTTGTTTCGTAGGTAAAATCAAGCCTGAACACAAGGAAGAAGAAAAGAACATTAAACATTTACTCTGCCTTGCTTTCTAGCATGCTGGGGGAACTTTTAGTGAACTTAAAACTGTTCTTCATATAGGATAAGAATTGAGAAGCTATGGTAGTAACAAATAATTTTTCAAAGTTATTGAATAACTTTGGCTTCCTTGAAAGCAATTCAATTTTTCTTGTTAATGGGGAATTGATATTTTTATCAAGGTAATAAGGGCAGCACGTTACTTGTTAAACCAATCACCAGAGTTATATGAATCTCGATCAAGCGACTTAGATCGCAGTATTTCATCACCAGCGTGGAAAAATGGTATTCCCTGGAAGTAGACATAACGATATCAAAATGGGAAACATGTTCCGAATGTTTAAGTTATTATCAATGCATGAAAACATACAATAGCATTTAATCTTAAGAAAAGCAACAAATTACATGGTGGGCAGATCAGCAGAATATACAAAGTGGTGAAAGCTGAAAAACAAATCAGGTCAGATCGTGGTATAATGCATTTTTGCTGGATTTTAGCTAGGGTACATATTATTTAAAGTCCCAATATTACAATACTAACATCCTTGCAAAAGGATTATCATGCTTACTTATCAAGTGAAAAAATTTGCAACTTGTATTAGCAAACATGACCATTTAGTGACTCCATGTCTAGAAGCAAGCAAAGTTTAAGGTTGAGCTGATTCGATTAGCACTAAACCTGCTAGAACTAGATCAGACATGCCATGACACACATTTTGCTAAGCACATTATTAAGTGGAAAGTCATGATCTGGGATTCTGGGTCATCAACTCCTATAATATGAAAAACAAATAATCAATAAAAAAACTTCCATAAGCACCTGGGATAATGCAATCATGCTTGAGGACAAATGATTTATTCTGCATCTCTCGTCAATTGAGAGGCTCATTGGGGTCTGCACAAGCAAACGAAAGAAAAACTTCAGAGAGTAGTAGTACAAGATACTTCTGGAACTAGAGGGTAAAATTGTTCTTGCAACACTATTGTGACAGGAGTAAGATGCTTAGTTTATCAATATAAAACATAATGTCCAAGGTAGCAAATACTGATAGCAACAAAAAAAGTGATTTTTTTTTATATATTTGAAGAAAGAAAAAAGAAATGATTGATTTGCAGACTGATAATGGATAAAGAGAATGCAATAGCAGTTAGTTTCTGGGTATGCTCCATACCTTTAGACTAATAATATCAAATAGCGTTTCATTGTCATGAGCAGAAGCATAGTTGATCTGAAATGGAAGAAATAGTGGTGCATTTAAGTAATTATAGTTTTGAGCAGAGTTTAGTAAGCAAGACAAAGACAATAACTTGTCCAATCAGGCCTTGCAAATCAGAAAACACAATGAGCTTTTCTAGAATGTGAGCTTTGACAATTTAGCATATACTATTTAGCTTGTTTTGGAAAGTTCAGAAAAATTTACTATTTCTATAGGGGATGAAGTATAGCCGACAGGTGATCCATCGAAAGTGCAAACTTCGGATCCTTTCTTAGCTTCTCCAGTATGAGATTTTAGAACATAGTTCTTCAGATTACCAGCTAATCCAATCTGCAAAGGGAAAAATGAAATCAACATGGATATGCTTATTTGTCCGAAGATGGTTCCACGTGGAGAACTTGCAAGCATTAACAAATTGTGTGCTGTGCACATAGAAAAGTTCCATAATAGGCTCATGGTGACAACTCATATGAAATAAATTTAAAATTCCTCTGCTGATACAATGGTCTGTTCGTGGGCAAATTTGCAATTCTTATAAAAAAATTCTGTTTGTTCTGGCTTCCAGGAGACGGAAAACAAAACATGAAAAAATTCAAGATAAGTACTTAGTTGTAAGAAAGACTTAGCATCTAATCAATTGAAGCAAACAGAAGAAACAAAAAAATGCATGGAAAATGAGAATTTAAGGTAAAAGTCACTCAAGGTGAATGTTCATAATTTACAGCAATTGGTACCATTTTAGCATCAATATAAATACCTTAACTACAGCTGACATAGCTATATGGCTGCATGAATTTAAATCCAAATTAGCAACTGATTAACTTCATTCAGCTTTACTACCTTCAAACTTATAGTGCTAACATTTAACGAGACTACTGTGTCGAGGAACTCCATTTGTGGCCAACACAATGACTTCTTTTCCTGAACAGTATCCATGTGGTTCCTCACAGATTACTCCAAATTATTCTTTGACTGAGCTTTGTCGCACATATTTAACAATTGATTCTACGATAGAAACAATTTTCCGTGCCCACTAGTGTTGAAGATACAACAGATAGTGAAGATCAATACATATGCAGCAAAATGTTGAATTAAAGTATTCACTCTCTAGTTTTCTCATGGGCCTCTATTAACTTAGTATATTTACAAAATCCTTGCAATAAGATAAACTAGACAACAGAACTGTTTCCAGTTAAAGTGGTAGAAAGATCAATAACTGGTTGAAATTCAACCAGCAGGCAGTAACTTCTAGAAGGAAATGAATATTGACATCCAACCTGTATATGGTCAGTGTATGTAGCAAGCGTGAGCCTGGTTTCTGTTTCATTGCCCTGATAAAATCCATTTGGCTGCACAGAAGGATCAATACAAACTGATAAGAAAATTGAAATTTGGGAGCTACTCTAGAATATTTTTTCTCAGATGCAATTTGATATAATACAACACTGGTCAGCACAAGAGCTTGAACTCTAGAGGATTTTATGTTCCATCAAAAACAAAGAAGATACAGCGGGGAGACCCCCGCTATATAGTTTTCAAAAAAAGCAAAGAAGATAGTAGGTTGCTTTAATGGTTCAACAAACCCCTAACAATATTCTGTACCTTAAACAGTTAAGAGCACGTGTCAAACCATCTGACAGAAGTGACACAGTACTATAACATAAAGCTTAAGCAGGGAAATTTGTACAATCCATGGTTGATATACAAGGACAAATGAGTACAAGACCTAAACAGAGTTTTATGGCTAGCAACACGAATTCATAGGCAGCTTCATGAAGCTACCGGCAATCCTTGATGTGTGTGAAAGTTGTGATTTTCAGAAAATGAACTTAAGCTGCAACAACTTCTGGAACTAGAATGACTACTAAGTACTAACTCAGGGACATCAAATGAGACATCAGATCAACATTACCAAGTGGATCTTATTATGAGGTTGTTCATTGTCTTCAGGTAAACTATTAAAGTCCAAAACATATCTCGGTACAAATACTTTATTTTATAAAGTATGACACGTAACTGCAACGTTCTTCAGGAATATAAAACCAGCAGCTTGTTATTTTCGGAAAGGAGACAAGGATAAAGGGCACGAAGATTACCTCTAAGAATAGACCAGTAGAAAAACCTTGCTGTAGTGGATTGCCAAAAGGACTTCCCCCATTAATAGCATCACGGATTCTATCATTGAAACTGCAAATATGGTATTGGTACTGGACATTGTTATATTGTACAAAAAAAAGAAGTAAATGCACAAGGAACACCAAAAGAAAGTTTCCAATATTGGTGATTTACTACATAAACTTCACTAAGATAATTTTTTACAGAGTTGGAGACTTTAATTTTTTTTTATATTCCAGTTGTTAGTTGTAAAAAAAGACTAAAAATTTGTTCTGTTTCCAACAAGACCAGCTAGTTTGCAGGTAGGAATTAAGAAACAGCACATATGAAATTAGTTCAAATTAGACTTACCTACCAATCCCTGTGCCACTCATATTAAGCTGACCCATTTATCCCACGTTTATTTTGTGCGACTTCACCAAAGTCCCATCCTTCACCATACCTGTTGGTGCATCAATGTCTTATCAGGTCAATACATGGCGAGAGTGTGCCAAAACTATGAAAACCAGTTGCTCTGAAACTGAGAAATGCCAGTGCTTACAAGTATATCTTTGAACCATCCACTCCATGTTCATCCATTGTAAGGCTCTGAAGAGCAGATTTTGCTCTCATCTGTATTCAGCAACCATAAATATTCTCAACCCCACAGTACAACAAACATAATTACAAAAAAAAATGGAAATTCAACCAGCAACAACAATTATGTTCAACAATACGGCCACATGCAACAAACAGCTAACAACCTTTGGTTTACCGAATACCACAAAGTGACTTTTTCCAGCTCAATTGCAATTTTCTTTCCAGCAGTGGTGGTAGACTGGTAGTAATCAGAAAGTCGTACAAAAAGACTGAAAAACCCAATTTCTAGAATAATCTGTACTGTGCATAGATTAGCTTTTTGGTATTAACATTTCATAGACTAATTATTCAACTCTGGGTAAAGACTAAAAAAGAAGTATTCCCCTGTTAGAGTATATTAGGCAACTCCGGATATGGTTAGGGCCTGTTCGGCATGGCTCCACTCCAGAACTCTAGCAACTCCAGCAAAAATTCCAGCCAAACACCCTAGCTCCAAAATTCCATGGAGCTGCCAACTCCATGGAGCTGTAGTGCAAATGGGGGTGGAGTTTTGGAGCACCTCTTTTGCAGCTCCAAAACCACCCAATATGAACCTCCTCGTGGAGTTGGTGGGTAATTACCCACCAATGCCACTAGTTACATAGAAAAAACGATTCGTTCTTTTCCTCCCGAGATTCCTCCCACGCCACATCTCCCGCTCCTCCAACCCGCCGCGACTGGTTCTGGCACCCGACGCCACCGCTGCTACGGTTTGCCCGCCGCCTCCTACACCGGCGGTCACCGTCCACCCCCGTCGCTGCCTGCCGGGCCCCACCGACCGCCGCCGGCTGCCCCCGTCAACAGCCACCCCGCCACCGTACACCCCCAGGAGATTCCCCGCAGGCCGCCCCCGTGGCCCTCGGCCGGCCACGCCGCTCATGCTGGTGGAGGCGTCTGTCCAGACGCCAAGCGGTGGCGGGCATGGACCCCACACGGATGCAGCTGAACTGGTGGCCGCTCCCTCACGCCGTCGGCCAGCCGCTGCCCCATTCAATCCCGTGTTCGTTGCAGCTTCAAATGGCTTGCTGATCTTTGATGTTCCTATCATTATGCTGATTAGTGGTGTATTGCGCTTGAATCTAGGCTCTCTATTCTTGACATGTGAAGGAGCTGATGTATGTTTGGATTCCATCCAAGTTTCCAAGGCACATTTTCAGGAGACCGATTTTTTTATTATTGTTTCAGTCGACATATATACGAACCTAATGCGTAAGGGAGAAAGTTAACTGGCATGGATTGCATTATCATATGTGCATTTGTGTAAAGAAAATTGTACATGCTTGTGTAAAGAAAATGATATATATATATATATATATATATATATATATATATATATATATATATATATATATATATATATATATATATATATGATTCTGAGGAAGAAGATGGGGATAGAGAGGATGACAAGTGGGGCCTGAATTCGGGGGCAACAATGGCAATCCACACTGAAATCGGTCTTTTTGAAGCTGATAGCACTCTTTCTGGGCCAAACACCCCATCTAGACCGCTCCAACTCTACCCAGAGCTGGCTCCACCTGGAGTTCTGGAGTGGAGCAGCTCCACCCAAAGTTGGAGCCATGCCAAACAGTGCCTTAGTTTAGGATTGATTGTAATTCCGGGATAACCTTTCTTATCTCTAGGAGAGGCTATTTGCCCTCCAAGCCATGTACTCCTATATAATCAGCCCAAGGGGCTCAAGCAACATAACCCACGCATTATACACAATCTTACATGGTATCACGAGTCTAGGTTCTAAACATAGGCCTCCGGCTTCCGCTGCCCTCGCGCCGCCCACGGGGAGATCAATCTCCGCCAGGGGCAGCACCCTCGTAGGATGCGCGGCCGATCCATTTGATTCGTCGTGCCGTCGTGGTCAACCAGCAGCAGAGGAGCCTACCTCTACCCATGGCTGATCGGATTCATGGCCGCGCCGCTCGTCGTCCGTGTCGCCATGGGGCTGCCGCTGGGCCTGCCATGCCTCCACGTCATCGTTTCCTTCAGCTTCGCATCTGGATCTGCCGCTCCCTCTACGCACCAACCCAGGCACCCTCCTCCTACTTGCGCCGCCGCACCGCCACCCTTGAGCGCGAGTGCGCCGCTGCAGAGGACACTCGTGGGGACGCCAGGTCACCGCACTATTGAGGCCGTCGGGCCACAGCGTCGAGGGGCTCCACCCCTCCCGCCCTCCCTCGCCAGCTCTCTCCTCCGCACCGTCAAGTGTCGTCCCCTTCCTCCCCCAGCGCCGCCTCTGCCATTGCCTTGAGCGCAAGGACGCGGCTGCGGGGGCGGCTCATGGGGCTACCGACCTGTCGTGCTGCTCGAATGGAGGAGCCGCTTGGGGCGCACCCCGCACCGTCGACCTCGCTTCTTCTTTCTTTGTCCTATGCTCGTGGTTGACCACGATGGGGAAGAGATAAGGGAGGGGAGGGGAAACTGCTAGGTGCACCCGAGATTGTACCCACGAGCCTCTTCCTGCTGCTACTGTTTTTCTTTTTCCTGATCAAAGATCAGGTTGCATCGCCCTACTATTCATCGTCGCTTCTCGTCAACATTCCCGAGGATGATGTTGCTGTTGCACCCTCTAGGCTGCAGCGGCAACGCTCGTGATCAAGCCATCACCGTCGGTGTCGCCGCCTTTTCATGCTGTGGTGTCACCCATGGTGCTGGTCCTCGTCATGCTGGCTCACGGTTCGAGTCCGCGCCTACTGCCGCACGCTCGCGGACACCGCCCTCGAGGTTGCTGAAGGAAGATGCACTTGCGCTCTTTAGCTGCACCATCTACCATCGCAGTCGCAGTCGGCTCATCGTCCTGCTGAACTTGTTGGCAAGAAGCTGCTAATTTTGTGTATTCGGGAGTCTTCGCTGACGCTTCGGACCCGCACCCTCCTCCTCAGTTTCGACCACGTCCACCTCGACCTCAACTACTTCGGCATTAAGGGGCTACCATCTGCTTGACAAGCCTCTTCGACTCCCATTCCAGCCAGCCACAACATCTGTGGCGCATCGACGATTGCGACTGCGTGGGGGGGATGTCATCTCTTCGGCTTATTCTCCAGTCTCATCGTCCGCGTGCTCCCGTTGTGACTGCGGGAGGATGTTAGAGTATATTAGGCAACTCCGGATATGGTTAGTTTAGGATTGATTGTAATCCCGGGATAACCTTCCTTATCTCTAGGAAAGGCTATTTGCCCTCCAAGCCATGTACTCCTATATAATCAGCCCAAGGGGCTCAAGCAACATAACCCACACATTATACACAATCTTACATCCCCAAATTAACTGACATGTCCTAAGGTTAAAAATATCCACCACCCAAAGCCATAAGAAGGCATAAAATCCAGCAACCAAAAACAGAGCTTGCAAATGAAGCCTTGCTCTCTACTTTTTGTCTGAAATATACCTTGTAGATAGAGACTGAGGTGAGATTCCATAAAGAATATTCATTTAGTTTGCCTACATCAACCAATCCAGGCAGTTAATATGCCGAAATAAGAGGTTGGAAGGAAACTAACTAAATTTTAATTTTTTTATCAGCCAAAGAACACCTTTAGGCACCTGCTGCTACTAAAAGAAATGATAATGAATTAAAACTCTAACCAGTGAAATATGGTAAAAGATTAATGCAAGACTTGTACAAGGTCATGGGGTTCAAATAAAAAGGAGATTCGCATTTAACCATCAAATCATCATGTTATTTAATTTAGCCTGAAGGTGTGTTTACTTACCATTGTCTTTTTCATGATATGTCCCATAAGATCAAATCTGAACCCATCAACCTACGGTGACAGTTACAAGATCATAAAGAAAAGAGAAGAATAAGTTGTGATATTGAGAGACACGCAGCCACCAACATGACACAGTTTAGCCAAAAAAGGAAAGAAAGTAACAACGTGTTGACATTAAGGTATATTTCTTGTGATTTTGTATAATCTCTGATGGAACCATTAAGTCTTGAAAGAATGATACCGTAATAATGCAATGCCAATAATTGTAATTTAATTAAAAAATACAACTTACTTTGTAATTTACCGCCCAATTCAGAAGGTCATCCACAATTAATCTATCAACCATAAAATGCTCGCTTGCTGTATTGTTCACCGCCGCACTGTTCTCAATCTGACCATTAGTATCCCTTCTAAGGTAGTATCCAGGTACAATCTGTAAATATCCCATATAAAAATAAGATACATTAGGATGCATATGAAATGTCATAAGAATAAACGGCTTCAATTTTTCTGTCCAGAAATGGATGGACGACTTTGATTTTTATCATCATGTGTTTTTTTAAAGCAGGTGTATATATTTGGAGCTACAAACATTTTATGGGATAAGGAACAAAGAAATCAAGGGGCAATGACTCAATCACTGCCGTTTCCTAGATAAAACTATAGTTCACCTATTTCTTTCAATTGGTACACAAAAAATCACTAGAGTAAAACAGCTATCAGTACAATTCATAAGCCATATATATTGGTGTTATTTTCTTCTGAACAAGTGTGAATATTGATGATGATTGAAATTGGTGACTACAAATTTGGATTGCATAACTAGCACACTGACTAATGCATAGGTAAAGTCGAAACCCTGTTGAATACCAACATTCACATATGCACAATCATCATTATAAAATAAAATGTGATAATTTAAAAAGAGTAACAGGTATTCATGAAATGAAACAATTAATCAATTCAATTCATGTAGTCCTTAGTATTGCATTAATCCACAAAACATGAAGATATTACACAACCAAATACCAACAAAGGTGCCAGCTACATATTAAGACATAACAGCCATATAAGTGCTTCAAAGAATATCAGGCAAAAGGGGAAGATAGGCTAAATCCATTCAACAAGGAATAAATTTCAGGTAGCGCACTATTATAGAAATCTGAGAAATTTCAGCTATATTTATGCATGTTCAGTATTACTGCAACCTCCTTTCTTTACGTGATTGTTTTGCTCTAATATACACTGTTAAAAAGAAGCCCCCAAGGGATTAGTTATAAGAAGTAACTTCGTTCGGTCATTGGTTTCAAATGCTCGAGTGGACAAGTTTTAATGAAACAATATTATATTGCATTTAACTCTACAGACGAGAAAGGACTTTGGTATGTATTTATTTATTTTTTCTCGAACTACACAAGAGAGCTGCGTGTCATTTCATCAAGGTAGAAGAGAAATAGTACAACTATCCTGGATACACCCAGGTCGAAAATAGAAACCCGCACACACCCACTAAAAATACAAAGTTACAGACTCGCCACGCCTAAATAACAAAACACGACCTGGGGACCCATAGGGCTTAAGCCACCACAGGCAACGACCTCGCTAGAAGTTCCTGGAGCTTTGATGCTCCAGCCATACACCACAAACTGCACTCATCCGCCATAGTCCGGAGGAGATTACTGACATTTGGTGACTTTGGTATGTATTTAGAATAAACATCAAGCGGTAGTTTCTTACTTGGAATGGTTTAGAAAAAAAAAGAATGTAACTAAAAACCAAGGCAACCTTGTCAAGCACGGAAGTGATGGCAGATGGGCCACTTGAGTATAAATGATTGTATACAACATCCATGACAACACGAAGACCTAAACGATTCAGTGCCTGCAATCAAAATTTATCAGAAAGTTACCTGTTATCCACACAGAGCTGGTTAAATTAAGGACACCTGCTACTCAGATCAACAGGCTGGGTGCTCAAAGTTGTTGCATATTTATGTATGAAAATTTAAGGCTAAAAACAAAAGCACACCTGGACCATCTGTCGGTATTCGATAATACGATTTGGACCATCTGGGTTACTTGCATAGCTTCCTTTCGGAACTCCCCAAAGCACAGGGTTATACCTTTAGTTGCATGTGACCATGTGTTAGAAACTTAGAATAGTTTATGACACATCAGTATATTGTGAATCTTTGACAGGAAAAATGAAACAAAGCAAAAAATGAATACCCCCAATTATAAGGGTCCTCTTCCTGAATAGCTACAACTGCATCTTGTTGTAAATCTGACCCTGGAGGGAGTTTTGACAGTTCAGCCTCATCTGAGAAAGTAGATGAAGCCCCCTAGTTACTCAAAAAGGAATAATCAAATGAATTAACTAAGGCACATAAGATGGAAGTGACGGAGTTTATTTTAATCAATTAAAACTTGCTGATAGTAATCACTAAAAGCTATCTGCTGCCAAATAATAAAAATAAAATATAACTGGAACTACATTAAACTCTAAAATATGTCAATACCTGGAAACATAAACTTTCTGATTTCTACATACTCCTGATATTCTACATCAGATTGAAAGTATGGATTCTTTTCATGTGCGTTGTAGAAGTTCAAAGCAAATAAAAAGCATGTAAGTTATAAATTACATTTCCCTTTATAAGCAAGAGGTTAATACTTACTAGTAAAACATACAAAAAGAATGAGTCTTTACCAACACATTTCCAATTGTTCTTAATGTCATCAACACCTCCAAACTGAAAGCTTGGCAACAAATGCACATGAGTCAAACCGGCATCAGAAAGTTTCCTTAGGTGACGTATTCCTGCTGTATCCTGTATCACAAGTTGCAGAATGCAGATAAGATGCCTGTTGATGAAACAAGGTCATGAAATATACTCCCTCCATCCCAAATTATAAGTGGTTTTGGCTTTTTTAGATTCATAGGTTTTGCTATGCACCTTGATATATATTATATCTAGATGCATAGTAAAAGGTATGAACCTAAAAAAACCCAAAACGACTTATAATTTGGGACAGAGGGAGTATTACTCTTCTAGTAAATCAACTGTGAACAACCTGACATGTAAATGCGCCGAATCCTCCTCGAGAATGAGTGTCCACTGTGCTATCATGGGCACTGCAAACAAAAAATGTCAGAAAACATAGTGCTAAATTTATAAAAATGAGCACGAATAAAATCTCACCAAAGTTACAGCTACACAGAACAACTAACCTGAAATCGCGAATATGCAGTTCATATATGCTTATGTCAGAAAAGGAATCAAGCTTTGGCTTTTCAGCCACCAATTCATCCCACGAAGGTGGCTTCAATGCTTCACTATTTATGTCAACCAACAAAGTTCGTGTTCCATTTGCAGAAAGCCTAGTCAAAAGATGGAATTAATGTATTCTGCTTTCTCTATGGCTAGCATTGTTATGAAGTAATCAAAATGCACTAACCCTCTAGCATAAGGATCATCAGCTAAACATTTCTCAATTTTTGATGTAGCTGGATGATATACTGTGACTTCAAACAGATAATACAGGTTCTCCCAGTTTCTTGGACCAGTAACACTCCAAACACCATTTGACTCATTGAGTTGCACTGTCTCCAGTAAAGGCCCCACTGGACCATCATAGAAGCTCACACTCACATCCTGCAGCACTATTGAGATATTTGAAATAGAAGTAGGAGATATACAGGACTAGAGTGATACTAGTACGATGCTAAAAGGATTTCAAAATCCGGAACCTGTGCTGTAGGAGCCCATAGATACAAATTCACAGCTTCCTCACTGAAAACGGGACCAAGTGGACCAGTGTAGGCAAACATGTCATCCAATACGCCAGGTAGTTGCAATCCGGTAACATCTTGGCTTTTTCCATGAGCTGCTTGTAACAATACACATTGTCCTCATGAACCCTTTGTCGATAGGTCTTTAAGGAAAGGCAGCCCAGTGTAAAAATTACCATCAAAAGAAGCGACAGCCAGTTGGCATTTCACAAGGCTGGCAACATCAACGGAGCTTGGAATGCGGAAGGCTCTATAGGAGCTGATGAAAGGGAATTTCTGGGTCACCTGAAGCATGTGAAGTGGCAGTCCAACATTAGAGTTCTGCTTTAAAATAAAATACAAAGATGAAAAACATAACAAGCACTGCAGAATGATGATAATTACAATAACTCAATGATACTCGTACACTGGCTGGAAGGCCACCATGTTCTGGTTGCAGCTGAACTTTGGAATCATAACCTGCCAAATCAGCAAGAATTGTGAGATGCATCAGACTGCTAGCCCTCTATCATTATAAACAATCAGTGAAAAGAGTCCAAAAGTATGTAGTTCACCTACCTTCAATAACCCCATTTGACATGTGCATTGTAGCACTTCTGCTTGCATACAAGTACAGGGAGGTTTCTTGGTTGCTGACATCCCAGGCAATCAGGGAGCTCGTGACCCAGTAAGCTCTTGCGTCTGACACGAACTCCTACAGAAGCAACATCATGGCTAGAGTAGAAGGGCAATGAAACATGGTGTAAAACAAATAAAATATTTGGAAATTCTTCACAACACGATGATGAATGAACTACATGTATCTTTTTCAGAGTAGGCCTGATCGCGAATTGTAGCATAGCTGTGTTCTGCTATATCGAATTAGATAGTGGCATGATCTCGAATATGGAAATTTGACAAACACTTTTGGATTGTAACATATTACCCGAATCTAGGAACAGCTATAAGAGGTATTTTCTGCCTAAAACAAATATTTCGTAAAGTCCCGATAAGATAGTATACTCATGACCCATCCAATTACTTTGTTTCCAATTAGAGGGAGTGCTCTTTTATTTTGGCTGGCTGGCAGGCGGGTCTAACAGATAAACACGGTAGGCTCGGGTGCAGTTTGCAGCCACCTGAAGACCAGGGGGTTGATGTGAAAATGATTCCACTGCCCGCATCGTGCGACCGCCATGCGGGCCAGAAGGACCCACATCTGAACCTCGAGGGGTAATCGCGCAATTTTTTCCCAATCGAGGGGCCCAAGCGACAATTGCACCAACTCCGTAATAACGGGATGATGTGAGGAGGGAGCAGCAGTGGCCGCACCTGGGTAGCCTCGGCGACGCCGGCGCTCTCCTGCCCCGTCGCCATGGGCGGCCTCGGCGCAGCGGGAAGCACCCTCAGGGTCCCGCGAGCACCGGCGCGCGCGGAATGCGCCGGCAGCGGAGAGGCCTGCGCTGCCCCCGATCTTCTCGGCGAAGCGGACGACGGGGCGGCGGCGACGAGCGGGGGTGGCGCGAGCGCGAAGGCGGAGCTGGCGTGGAGCAGCATTTGCATCCGCGGTTTGGATTCGAGGGAGGGAGGGGAAGGCGGAGAGGCCAGCCTTTGTATTATAATAATAAATGATTTACTTTTCACTCGCTTATGTGATGTTATATATGGAGTGGGGGAGAAGAAATGGAGGGGAAAAAACAAAGTGCAAGAGTGTTTGTCTTTCTAATGGCTACCGTGTTACCGTCTTCTCTCAATCTCAAGTCCCGTTTGGATCCTTCGTTTTGAAGGAATTAGAATATATTTAATAGAGTAGATTATTTGTTTTGGAATATGACATTCCACAACTTTTCAAAATTTAGATATAAGACTATCTTAAATATATGAGGGTGAGAGATGGAAATTGATTCTATGGGTCCTCATGCTATGTTTCTAATGTGCAACTTATAGCACGTTTTTCAACTCGCTTCCTTATAGCAGAAGTGCAACACATAAGTATCTCTCCCATATGGCCAATAATAATATACAAATATATTTCATGTATAACTATATTACCTTAATTAATTTGTATCTAAATTATGATTATTAGAATGAAATTTATCCAATGATCCAAACGTGACCTCAGTGTTTTGGTCACTTCTCTCTTTCTGTTTTTCTGTTTCTCTTTAATTTCCTTTTCATTTCTTTATAGGCCTTTTTCCTCGGTTAGTCCACACGAATGGGTCATCAATTCCTTGTAAGTTTTTTTTTCCCAGTTTCGTGCTTTCATTTATCATCATTTTGTGCTTTATATATAAGGTCACGGCATCAACTTGGCTAAACTTGAAAAGTCCTATGTATTGAAGTGGAATTGTGTGCTTTTAATATGCTTTCCAGCTCTTTTTCTTCTAATTCTCGTAGTTCTCTAGGTGCAAGAGGAGTTTGAAAAAGGAAAAGGAGTACGTCTTTGTGTGTGTGTGTTTGTGATGCGTGTGGTTTTCATTTTCTATAAAGTTTCAGCCATCTGGGCGGGGCTTTCACACGCTAGCAATAAGTATTATCACACGCTTACTACTTTATACTCGGAAACAAAAATGGGTAGCTTTTTTTTCCTTCTCTTCTATTTATCCTCCTTTTGTGCCCGTCCAACTCTCTAGAGCTACTCCCTACATGGCTATATACATTAGTACTCCCTTTGTTTCTTTTTATCGAACGTATTAAGACTTAAAGAAGTCAAAGTAAATACTTTTTTACTTTATTCAAAAAACTTTTTTACCATCAATTAGTCAAATTAGCATATTAATATTTGCAAAGTCAAAGTTAATAAATTTTGACCATAAATTATTTAAATTATGAGTATGCTTAGTGTTGGAAAATTATCAATAGATTCATATTTCAGA